>NC_067477.1:83449889-83722389 GCF_947179515.1 Apodemus sylvaticus | reverse complement strand
ATGCCAAACACAAGAATTAATTATGGTTCTAATGCTTTCTTCTTGGAGATTTTTTTTTTTTGCTTGTTTGTTTGAGGTTTTTGTTTGTTTGTTTTTGTTTTTCAGATATTTCTGTCAAACTTCTTGTAGCTTAGTTATTTGGCTTGTACAGATGTGCCAGCCCCTGCTGCTCTCTGACTTGTTCTTTGCCAAGATAACCACTGTTTTAATTATTTTTTCTTAAGTGAAGAATTTTCCATGCTTTGCTCCAGATAAAACCAGTTCCAGAGGCAGAGCCAAAGACTTCCTTCATCTCCCTGCCCATTTTCCTGCTGAGCAGAACCTTCCCATCACTTCCCCAGAGTCGGGGAGTAGGGTTGCTTTGACAGTCTGCTGTGAGATGTTACAAGGGGAGGAGCAGTATGGCTGACTCTCCCTCCCTTGACCCTCCTGGTGTGGAACAAGCTGAGGCCAGGACAATTGTGGCTCCAATATTTTCAACCTGCCACATTTAGTTCATTAAGAGATAAGAAAAAAGAGGTACATCTGCTGAGTTAGATGGGGTTGAATGGTTAAGGAAAAGAAAGCCCTTCTCTTGGTGACATCTGCACCTGGGATAGAGAGCATCTGTCAGAGTAGAGGCTAAAGGAACAGCTTTGAGTTAAAAGCCAAGAGATCTAGCTGTTATCTCTGAGGATTGGAGGGCTTATCTGAATGAGTGGATCTTATTCCCTCTGTGGCCTTGAGGACTATTTGCAGTGACTTCCACTGGCTGTCACCTGCCTTTTGCCATGCTAGCAGTTCCACATCCTTCACATTCCATAGCTTGATTTTTAGCCGAGGAACATAAACACATCTGCTCAATGAAAACACCCCTTCAGAATTTCTTCCCCTGCTTTACAAGGTCAGGAAAATGAAATGGGAGGAATTCCTTCCTGCCAAAACCCCCAAACTATTCCTGAGAAATGCTCTTTCAACGTGCTAATCAAATGACAATCTTCCATGTAAACAATACAGGTGTAATTGATATATTCTGAATGACATACAGAAATTAAAGTTGTTTCTGAAGTGCATTTTGTCTATGGAGACTCCTCCCAAGAGTCCCCAAAACCTTGGAGGAACAAATGGTAGCTATGCTTCAACACTAAGGATTGTTATACTATTAATTCGCTTGGGTTCTGGTTGATCTAAAGCTCTTCCCAGAACACAAACAAAGCATGTTTGCTTCTCTTCATTTTCCTTTCTTTTCTTTATTTCCATTTTAAGGGAATCCCATGCAAAGGTATGAGTCATCAAAAGAGGTGAGAGGCACTTCCCGCTGCACTCAGTATGCATGAATCTTAAGGTCAGTTGCTGGCTGTTCATTAAGACAGGGGAACAACTCTGGGAAAATTAAAATGCTTAAAATTGCCTAAAGGAGCTGAGCCAGTCTAAGTTTCTGCAGCGATTATTTATCATTAGATTACATCTGACGCTAAGCACTCTGGACTAAGCTTTGACATGGCTATGCACTATGCATGTTACTTGGGAAAGAAAAAGTGATTCTAGAAAGACTATAATATCACTAGAAATGAGAGAAGAAAAACTCACACCAAAGGAGAGTTTGAGATTTGCTCCTAAATGAATGAAATTCTAAATTGATAGCTCAAATTCAACAAGGTTACTGAATACCTCTCTCACCAATTATTATTCTAATTATACAAAATGTTGAACTATAAACAATGTGGCAATCAACAGCTACCACTAGCTCAGCAATATGACTCAGTGGGTAAAGATGATTGCCTGACAAACTAAATGCAATCTTTGAACCTATGTCAAAAAAAAAAAAAAATCTGGATACAAAGATGCATATCTGTGATCCCAGCACTCTTGCTACAAACTAAAAGGCTGAGACAGCAGAGTCTCATGAGAGCTTCTGAGCCAACTAACCTGGAATACACAGATGGCAAAAAGAACAGAAGATTACCTGCCGCCCCCAAATGGCTGTCTTCTGGCTTCCACATAAGTACCTACACTCCCAGACACAGACACACACACACACACACACACACACAGACACACACACACACACACCATGCACATATGAGCACTCAAGCACACACAAGCACACACATGCACACACATACACAGAAGTACGCACGCTCGCACATGCACATAGTAATAATCCCTAAAAGAACTACCTTTAAACAACATCTGCATGCTGATGTTTTCCCATTGCTTATGGCACCAAATATTTCTTCCTACACACCTGTGAAAACTGACATTTATTGCCAACACTTTCTGTTCCATACTTTTTAATTATTACTGTCATAGTGCTGTGCTTGGAGAATCTTTCTTTTCAATAGTGTTTTTTTTTTTTAAATATATATTCGCTTCTGTTTTTATTTAGCTCAAATAGGATCTTGTGCTACAAAAAGAAACTATGGGTATGCTAACCATGGACCGTATCCGGGTTTCAGTATACAACTGGTTTTTACACTCTTCTTTTTCTATACTAATGAAGAAGACATTTCCTTAAACACAGATAATCAAAAAATGCATTCAGGTATGATTACCTAGTATTCTTAACAGTAAAATACCATAGTAAAACTAAAATATGTATACAAAGTTCCACCTCAGATTGGAAAGATCAGAAATACTGAAGTGAAACCTTTTTTAAAATTGTGGGAATGTGAATTCACTTCATTTTCATGCACTGTAATCCAACAGAAACATAATTCTGTCTAACAGAATAAGGGCCATAAGTTTCATTGCTTGGTAGTCAGTCACAACTTAACTCAGAAAAGTCAAAGGTAACATTTGTAATCAAAGTCATTTAAATTCCCTCTTTTTCTTCCACATTTTCTTGAGACAGCCTCTTGCAGCCAGGGTGTCCGCACTCACACTCCTTATGCAACAAAGTTTTTCCCTGAGTTCCTGATCCTTCCATCAACATGCCCCAAGTGTTAGGATTCTAGTTATCCACCACAATATCCAGCTGCAACTTTTCTTTTTATATAAAGACTCACCTTATTTACTGACTTAGATCCTATTGGAAATTATTTTAAAATGTGACTATACATTTATGTTAGCAGCTCTAATTTATATCACTTATTTCAAAAGGTTGTCTTTTTTTGTATCTGGAAAGGAAATGACTTATTAGATTTGTTTATTAAATTTGTTGAAAGTATTTATTTATGATGTTCACATTAGCATATTTTTAATATTTTAAACAACATAGAAATGCTTTCTTGATTCATTCTGCCCTAGCATGTCCACTCACTGCTAGAACAGTAGTAAGCTTCTTTTAAAGATGCATCCAGTCTTCCTGTATGTAGCCAGAAGACCCTCTGAAGATGGTTCGCTACTCTCTTGACCCAGAGAACTCTATAAAATCATGCAAATCAAGAGGTTCAAAACTTCACTCTAAGAACACCCCGGAAATTGCCCAGGCCACCAAAGTTAGGAATATCCCTATAACCACCAAGTTTCTGAAGGATGTCACTTTAAAGAAGCAGTATGTGCCATCCCAGCAGTGTAACAGTGAAGTTAGTAGGTGTACCCAGGCCAAACAGTGGGCTGGATACAGGGTCAGTGGCCAAAAATAGAGTGCTGAATTTTTGCTGCACGTGCTTAAAAATGCAGAGAGTAATGCTGAACTTAAGGGTTTAGATGCAGATTCTCTAGTCATTGAACACATCCAGGTGAACAAGGCATCCAAGATGCATCGACAAACCTACAGAGCTCGTGGCCGATTAACCAATACATGAGCTCCCTCTGCCACACGGAGATGATCCTCACTGAGAAGGAACAGATCATTCCAAAGCCAGAAGAGGAGGTTGCACAAAAGAAAAGATATCCCAGAAGAAACTGAAGAAACAAAAACTCATGGCACTGCAATAAATTCAACATAAAAAAAATGAAGATAAAATTTTTAAAAATTTAATTAAGATGCACCTAGAGGCATTTTTTAACTAGAGAAAGGGCTTAGTTATAATTTAAACAGAAGTCAATGTTTAAATACCTATTATATATTTTATAGGCAAAACTGAATAAAATGTGAAGTACCTATGCTATAATTCTACAGGATGCAGGGAGTAGGCAGGGGCCCACCCTGCATCACTCCATTGGCCGGGACAGGGATGCACACTCCCTACCTGCACACTTACAAAACAGAAATAATAGATTATGCAATGTGCAATGTAAAAGTAAAATATGGTTTATCAGAACAATAAAAATGTTTTAATAGAAAAATATTTTATGCCAGGGGTGAGGGGTGGTGCACGCCTTTAGTCCCAGAACTTGGGAGGCAGAGGCAGGTAGATTTCTAAGTTTGAGGCCAGCCTGATCTACTGAGTGAGTTCCAGGACAGCCAGGGCTACGCAGAGAAACCTGTCTCGAAAAACCCAAAAAAGAAAAAAATAGAAAAAAAAAGAAAAATATTTTATACTACTTTTGGTTTGCAACTTAAACATTTTTTTTTAATACAAGTATTGCTTGCTCAATTGTGCCAGTTAGTGGCTGCCACTGTTCTAGATATATGCCTTCTAAATTTCACTAATTAAAACTTGTGCCGTACGTCCGTAATCCCCCCACCTCCATGGTAATTCTCAAGGATTTTTATGTACTTGTAAACAGCATTGTTATCAGCCCTGGCACCTTCGGAGGCTACGGTTGGGTGGACAAGTTGGAGCTTGGCACAGCATCCCTAAGAAGCCCTTATCAGGCTGTTGGCTGTGAGCACTCAGGTTTTGTTAGTGAAGCAAAGTATGGATGTGGGTCAGGAACTAAAGGACTGGGCGTCTGGGCGTGGGACCTGGAGGCTGCTGCCGCTCAGTGGGACCAGCCTTAGGGGATGATGGCGAGGGTAGCAAGGACACGTTGGAACCTGCTGTCCCACTTCATTCTGCCCACAGCCCTCCACCGCAACCTTCACGGAACAGTGGCTTCTGCTTCCCATTCAGCTTTTAACTCTAAAGCGAAGCTGTAGTGGGGGGGAAAAAGAGAAATTGGAGAAACAATTCCCATTCAGTCAAGTCATCACCGGCACAAACCAATACACCTATTATGCTCTAACTCTTCCCCACACAGAAGAGAAGATAATATGGTTTGAAGAAAAAATAATGTCTGAAGGGAAAACAGAAATTTCTAGTTTCAATGACAGTATGAATAGGTTTCAGTCCTTACGTTGTTAACAGGACTCCGTGTTGAGGTGTTTAGAATTTACGGTTCCTTTGTTTGATAAAGAGTAAGAATTATGACTTCCCTTGAGAAGAACAGAATTTTAACCATAATCTGCCAATCTTTGAGAAGACTGGATTCTGCCCAGAAGACAGATACTTTCAGCTGCAGAAGAAGCATTTTAAAATACTTCCATATTGCCTCAGTCAGAATACTGTCGTGCAGGGAACAACAGATTGGCCGGTAAGGAACGATAACTCCTACTTACTAACACATGAACATTATCTCCTCAAATGTGAGCTATTTTATGGGAAGGTTAGCAGAACATTAGCATAAGATTAGAAGTAGAAAGTACTTTTCTGAGAGGCACGTGAGAGGCATGTACTCTGCTATTGATGTCTTCTGCAGAGCGTAGCACTAATTGGCTGTCAGTACACGTGCTGAACCAGGAGTGGCATTTCAGGCGAGTGGATCTGAGGGCTTCTTTTACTCCCACGGTTAATGCGAGTGGGGATCACTTTAGTATTTTACCTTCAGAGATTTTTCACTTAGCTTCAAGGTTAACAGGTGGAAAACTACAGGTCTTTTAAGTTTTTAAATAAAGCATTAGGAAGCTCTTACTGAGTGTTGCGACTGGAACGCACAATGTACCGTGCGCTCTCATGTATTTGAACACTTGGTCGAAAGCTGGTGATATTGTGGTTGTTGTTGTGGGGTTTCAGGGGGCAGGGAGGAGGATTGGAGCTTTAGGAGGTAGAAATAGATCACTGAGGAGAAAATCAGGATTGAGGTCTATAGTCTGGTGTCCTAGTGTTCCTAGCTGCTTCCTTCCTGGTCTATGGAAATGCAAAAGGACAGCTGCCCAACGTTCCTACCACCATGCAACCAGTAGCTCCCACACACTGCCCGCCACTTCTCTCAGACCAGGCTGAAATAAAGTCCTTCTCCTTTATACTGCCTTTTGTCAGGGCCTTGGTCAGAGCAATAAGGGCAGTAACAAAGTTATTGCGCTTCTGAGAAAGCGAAGTGCTGTTTGTACTGCACATGGAAAAACAATCAATACAAATGAAATGATTCTTTATAGTAACGTGGCAGAGAGAGGGCTAAAAGTATGATCTTCTCTCTGGAGGAAATTATCCCCTCCAGCTTTCGTGAAATTAGTGAGCAAACATAAAATAGCAGAATGGAGGCTTATACATCTATTTTGTTTTATATTACAAATATTTTGGATATTGTTACTTTAGATATTTAAGGCTGAGGAAAAACATCTCTCCCCACACCTCTACTCAACATACACATAGCAGGAAGCACTCTTCAGGAAGCCAATGCTGTGGAAAGGAAATGTGCTCACAAGATCACCTCTGGAACATGAACAGAGAGGCTGTCCATTTCCACCAACCTCTCCCCAAGAGTGCATTTCTGGGAAGAGCAAAAGATGCTCCCAAGACACTAAAAATATTAAATAAAAAATTGTGGTATAAATGTCAAAATTTCTGCTACAAAAAAAAAAGGCTCAAGAGAAAGTATGTTTCAGTCTTTCTGGGAAAGACTAGATCTTGTGTGGTGGGCTTTCAGATCACAAAGCCTAAAGACAAGGCCTCAGAACCCTACTGCAGAGTAGACTTGGAGACTGTGTAGAGAGGGAGATATGTGCCCAGCTGCATTTGAGAAATGGTGGGATTGGTGGCTGCTGTGACTTCTCAATGAGCTTTCCACACAATCCCTATTCAGTGCCACACCTGTTACCAGCGCACGCTCTGCTCTTGCTCCACCACTGCGTGTTGGGTGCTAGGAGCACTTGCCCCTTTCTTCCAATTGCTTGACCATGCTTGCTTATGTCATCCTTGCTGGTGAAATGTCAAAATCTGAACCTCAAGGCTGAGTCTGATCCAATATGTGGTGAGAATGTGAGACCTCTGCAAGAGAGGAAAACCACTTTCCACTTGGTAAGAATGAGCATTATCATAGGAAGCCAGTGCAATACTCTACTAAATGCAGATACTGTTATAGGAAAATACTATTTATTCTCAAACCATAAACAGATTCAAGGCAAACATAAGATGTAAAATTACCAAGTTTGTTGAATACTGATTACATGTTAGTGTTGAGAGGAAACACTTTAGAATTTTTTTCTATTACAAAGGTTTTATTTGGTATCATTGAGTTCTCTGAGATGAAGAACCCTGAAAGAAAAACTAGGCTTGTAACAAAGAATGGTAATTTGGTTTCAAAACTACATTCAAGATGCTTACAGACCATTCAAAGAGAGATATCCAGAACAGGTTTATATAACTGACTCAACACTCAGGAACAGTCTGCAAAGCACAGAAAATACACACAGCTTTTGATACAAAAATTAAAGCCATGAGAGTGAATGATAGAAACTGAAGGTTCTGTGCAATAAACAACAAGCAGGCAAAGCTGACAGCTACTAGAATTTAAAAGAAAAGAGCAAGAAAGAACAGAGGACCGGATGCAAGGAGTCACAGAAATCCAGGCAATGCCTTAAGATGGTGGCCACATGGGGGATAGAAACGTTCTAGGAGAGTAGAAAGGGGGCAATCTGATTTTACCCAGAATAATAGAAGGAAGCAGAGTAAAGTTAGAGGAAACGGCTCTAAGACAAGAATAAAATTTCCACAGCAGTGTTGGAATAGAATGGGAGTGTCACAAAGATGCAGAAGTTTCTGCTTTCTTCGTGAAATAGATGTCACGGTGATTAAAATGAAGATGTGAGCTGAGCAAGGATGACACCAATAGACACCAAAGTAGACAAGGAAAAGACGAGACCGCAGCCTTACGCAGAGAACTACAGGCAACTGAGGAATGATGAGACCAGAAAAAATAGTGTTCCCTAAGGAAGAGCACACCAGTTGGTTATCAATACTAGATGGTCAGTCTAGAATGCATACACATGGATAATATTGTATGGACTGATCAGGTTACATATATGTATTGTATTGCATGCAATAGCAATTAGTGGTAAAGAGGCCAAGAATTTAAAAGAAAACAAGAAGAGGTGTCTGAGAGGGTTTTAGTGGAAGAAAGGGAAGGGGGAATAATATAATTATATTATATTATAAATCTAAAAATTAAAAAATATTAACAATATCAATGCTAAACTTGCTTATAATTTTAATAATTAATATAAGCATGTAATATATGCATCATATATATTTTATACATTCTAAATTTTTAATTAATGTAGTCCTTTGCTCAGCCCATTAAGAATACCTTTAAATCCTTGAGAGAGGAATTTCTGGCCTCGTCAGATCATTCACTGGGGTGTTTTGCTATTATGGCCAGGGACTCTAATCCTTCATTTACTCAGGCATAGTCATTAAATGTGATTGTGCCCAATTAGTCCAACTCCGCACAGCTGTGTCCTCCTGTCCTCCAGTGGGGAGGTGGGGGAGGAACACACACTACTGCCCATAAAAACTTTTTAAATGTGCTACATGCTATGAAAAAGACACACGGAACAGAGTAAAAAGAATCCGGAAAAGAACGTGGGTGGATGAGTCATTTTAAAACGAGTTGGTCCATGTAGGAAGAAATCATGAGAGCAAGCATTTGAAGAGGTTTTGCAGCATTGTGAAGACTTAGATTTTCACATACATTATTGTTAAGAACGTGCTGGCATGCCAGAATGTCAAATTCTGTTTGAAGAATAACGTCCCAGTGCATAGGTGTCAACATTTTATTTTGATATATTAATTGTTGTTAATAAATGTATTAATATGTATTTTAATTCATTTTTTTAACCACAAGCAGCATAGGAAAGTAAACACACATATTGCCCATCTTTGGTCAAGTTGGCTGGAATCACAGTGCCGTGTACTGGAAGGTTCATCCCTTCTTGATCTTCATTCATTATCCCACTGGAGTCCAGGAAACTAAAGGCGGCAACTCTGACCCTTTCTATGTAAGCTTCAGATTAAACCATAATCTTTAAAAGATGAGTTTTATACAAATGGAAACCCGAACTTCTTCATTTTGTTCATTACGTAGTTAACTAACATGGATTCTTCCCAGTAATTAGTCTTATTTTATATAAATCAGGCACATGATTGGTTGATTTTGTTTAGGCTGTTCTGCTTTTATTACTCCCTTTTATATACACCTACCAAATTTTTTTATTTAGAAATTGAAAGTTGCGATGTTGTGGATTGAAATAGCTGTGCAGTTTTGTTTTTTATAAAGAAACAAAACTTTGTTTTTGTTTTTTTTATTTATTTTATGTATATGAGTACCTGTTGCTGTGTTCAGACACACCAGAAGAGGACATCAGATCTCATTACAGATGGTTGTGAGCCACCAAGTGTTTGCTGGGGATCAACTCAGGACCTCCAGAAGAGCAGTCAGTGATCTTAACTACTGAGCCATCTCTCCAGCCCGAGCTGTGCAGCTTTTTAACAAAAAGAAATTTGAATTTTGACACTACAACACTGACAAGAAACACATGTTTGTATTGGTTTAAATAATGCTGTTATAAAGCTGTTATATTGCATGCTTCCTGGGTCTGAATCTAATTTGAGCTAATTGAGAAAATAATCAGAATCAAATCCAGATAACTTTGATGACTTATTAGTAGAATAATTTTATTTCCCTGTTTTCAAATGTATTTATAGCTCTACTTTTGTTGGTTCTGGCCCCTGTGTGCTCAGTGCATGAGTGGCTGCTCTATTTTTCCATAAAATCTCAAGTCACAGAACCACAGCACTCTCAGCTGCATTCTTTTTCCATCCTGCCCCTTAGCAACTAGAAACAATCTTAACAAATAATATCCACATGATTAAAAAATCATTCTGTTTAATTTAATGCACAATAAAATGATAGACCAATTCCAATTCTCAAATCCAGTTTATACCCAAAGAACAAGCAAGGGCAAGCATCTATCTTCTCTTTGTCCTCTCTTCATTAATATATTAATTCATTTTACAAAATCATAGCTTTGATTATGACCATATTTTAAGTGTGTGTCATGAACATCCATGCTTGTTGCGCCAGACCATCTCCTTTTGTAAAGATGGAAACACATCATTTGCCTCTCACTGTCTTGTTTAATTATAGAAGAATATTCATTTTAGCCTTGCTCATAATATAAAAAAACAGATATTCAGGCATAAAGTTTTATTTAGATAACTTATGATCTAGTTAAGAATGAGAAAATATAGCTATTTAAGACAGTGAACATTTTGGGGCTAGATCTTAAGAGTTTCTGTGATTTAAATGGAATTTATTCTCCAATGTTTATTATCAATTAAGTCTGTCACATATGGCTTCCGTCTTATTTTTAAATTTTAAGATCCAGGAAGAAAGACAGTATTCCCACCCCAATTTACATTTTCTTCAACACATTTCTTTAAAGAGTTATATATTTTTTATTTTATAGTTATGAGTGTTTTGCCTCAGTGCCTGCAGAGGTCCAAAGATGGAGTCAAAACCCCTAAAACTGGGGTAACACATGATTGTGAGTCACCATGTGGATGCTGGAAATAGAATCTGCATCCTCTGGAAGAGCAGCGAGTGTTCTTAGCCACTGAGCCATCTCCCCAACCCCCAATGCCACATTTTAGTACTTATTTGAAATCTAAGTTTGTCTTAGACTGGCACTCTGATTCCTATGGCTATCTATTATTTCTGGGTTTGTTTATTTTCCTGAAAATGGAAATTTATTTTAAGTAATAAAATAAATTCTTCCAAATGAACTTTTAAAATAAGTTTGCCAATTTCTCATTTTAAATTTCAATATTTTATGTGCACTCTTAAGTAAATTTGGAGAGATTTGATATCTCACAGGAAGTCTTTCAATCTAATAATAATGAATATCAATTAGTCAACCCTTCGCTTATAAGTTTGTAAACAGAGTTAAAATGTTGCTTATTAGTTCCTTTACATGTTTGTTTAATCTGTTTCAATACATTTTACTTTTGATTATTTGAAATTATAATGAATGATATGAAACATATTCTTGTTTTCAAATTTACTATTTTTAATTGGTACACTGGAAAAAAATCAAATGATATTTATCTAGCTATTACTTTTATATCCACTTTTAGCTTAAAATTTTATTGAAATGTTTTACTTTCATTTCATTAGCACCCAAAATTTAACTATTTTTAGATAAATATATTTGGGATTTTTTAACTTGTAACTGTGAAAATGAGTCCATGATACTTTGATGTGTCTG
Organism: Apodemus sylvaticus; assembly: GCF_947179515.1. Lineage (NCBI taxonomy): Eukaryota > Metazoa > Chordata > Mammalia > Rodentia > Muridae > Apodemus > Apodemus sylvaticus. The sequence goes on along the minus strand of NC_067477.1, from coordinate 83,711,057 downwards.
TACTAAACAGAGGTAACTGACATATACATTCCCTCAGTCACTGTGAATTCATGGTCAGAACATTTCATATCTAGTCTCCTAGCAATTTTCAACTATGTAGCACATTGTTATTCAGCTACTGAATGTGTGTCCGTGTGCATGTGTGTTTGCATATGTGTGTGCAGGTATATATGATCCTGTGGTGAGTATATAAAGGTATACATGCATATGTATGGATAAACACAGTGTTATCCCTCGGGAGATGTCTGACTTGATTTTTAAGACAGGGTCTTGAGCCAAGGCCAGTAAGCCCTAGGAGTCTGCCTATCTCTGCTTCCCCAGTGCTGGTGTCGTTGACACACACCACACTGTAGAGGCTAAGGATTGGACTCTGCTAGGTCCTCAAGCCTGGGCAACAAGACTGTTACTGAATGAGCTGCCTATGTGACAACAGCCACTCACTTTTATATCCACTTTAAACTTGAAATCTTATGGAATATATTTCTTTCAGTTCATTACCATCCAAAATGTAACTATTTTCTAGATAAAAATTACCTCAACATCCAATAGTAATTTATCTCTTTTCTTTCAAAAATTTAAATTTTTCCTTCCACTAACTTTACTACCTAGAATTTATGGAGTAATGTTAACTAGCAATGGCAATTAATTACATCTCTCTGCTACTCTTTAGTAGAAATACAGCCATTGTTTCATAGTTAAACTGTCCATGATTTCTGTTTTAAAATAATCTATTTTTTTATATTGAGTCTTTCAAATTGGAAATTAGTATGAGTTTTATCATTTACCTTCTCAGAATTGCTTGCCTGTTGACTTCTCACCTGGTAAAGTTTAGATTATTGATACTTAGTTCTCATTAGATGCCTAGGTGAACTTTGTTGGGCCAGACCACAGTATTGCTTTAATGTGCCATTTCCCATATAGACTGATATTTTATGTGAAATACTTAAACAATACTGTGAGCCCATCTCTGTATCATGTTTGTCTAATTTATATTAACGCTATGCTATTGGTTAAAACAAGAAAAATTTTGGCCTTTATTTCCTTTGCTTGGAAACCTTTTGAAATTATTGAATCTATCTCAAATATTTGAACAAATAACACTAAGAAACCATCTGAGTCTGGAGTAAATTAAGTCAAATAACTGATTTTTTGATATGCTGATTTATCAATTGTGTTTATTTTTCTCATATAAGTTTTGGTAATTTATAAATGTGTGGGTTTCATTTCCTCAAAAAACTGAACATGACACATCGAACCCTGCTACACCACTCCTGGGCATATACCCAGAGGATTCCCCAGCATGCAATAAGGACACATGCTCCACTATGCTCATAGCAGCTTTATTTATAATAGCCAGAAGCTGGAAAGAACCTAGATGTCCCTCAATGGAGGAATGGATACAGGAAATGTAGTATATTTACACAATGGAATACTACTCAGCAATTAGAAACAATGAATTCATGAAATTCTTAGGCAAATGGTTGGAACTGGAAAATATCATCCTAAGTGAAGTAACCCAATCACAAAAGAATACACATGGAATACAATCACTGGTAAGTGGATATTAATTAGCCCAGGAGCTCTGAATACTGAAGATACAATTAGCATATCAAATGATACCCAAGAAGAGGGAAAGAGAAGGCCCTGGTTCTGAAAAGACTTGATCCAGCATTGTAGGGGAGTACCAGGACAGGGAAATGGGAGGGGGGTAATTGGGAAATGGGCAGAAGGAAGAGGGCTTATGAGACCGATGGGGAGAGGGGAACCGGGAAAGGGGAAGGCATTTGGAATGTAAACAAAGAATATAGAAAATTTTAAAAATTAAAAAATTTTTAAAAAGACACATTTACAGAGAGCAAAGTGTGAACACAGACTTTATATGACAATATAAGCCAAAAACTGGTCGCCATCAAAATATACAAGTAAGTAGATTGTGGTACACTGATACAATGAAAAATTACTTAGAAGTAATAAAAGTAGATTTCTCTTAAAAACACCAATGTTAATAAATATCAAAGTTTGAAAAAATCGTAATACTAATAAAAAGGAGTGATGCATAAAAGAAAATATCTGGTGAGACATCACTGGTATAAAACTCCAGAATAATGAAATTAATCATAAAGCAGAATATCATAGATTCATAATGGATGCTCAGGGCCAAAAGATATGTGACATGAAAATTAAAAAGAAATGGGAAGCGTTGGATGATTGATATATGCTCTTTGGCTGTCAAAACTTATTACAACGTATGCTTAGAATCAATGCATTTTATTGCATACGAATCCTGCTTGCTGCTGATTTGTTTACAAAACATCAAATAGAGTCAAGCCAACAGCAATGAAGTCTGCAACTCTCCAGCACCAATGCTGAAGAAGAGATGAAAAGCAATGAAGTGTGTCAAACATTAGAATGAAAAACAAAACCTCCAATTACCCAGAAGGCGTTCATGGGATTAAGTTAACCTAGTGTGAGTGTGCTAGCAGTGGTCTCCAAACTGCAGGTAACTCAAACACAATGCTCAGATATCTCTATAAGTGCATTGTACAGAAAAGAAAAGTAGTGAACAGAGTCTATATGTATATGCATTACGGAAAGATAGATGAAATCAGGGCTTTAGCTTAATGGCAGAGCACTTGTCTAGCAAGTACCAGGCCCTGGGTTAACCTTGGCCCAGAAAAAATGCATACATAAATAGTGATAATCATTGGCCAATGCCACATATGGATCTGAGAAATCACATTTGGATAATACTCATTGCATGAAATACTTATTGTTTTCTATACAATTTTTTTTTGTTCTGCAATAATGGGGTTATGTTTTTCTTTAGAAAAATCAAATTGTAATTGCGTCATAAGTTGGCAGAATCATTGACATGTAAAGCACTTTAGTGCTCATCTAGTCTGTATGTGGTCCCTTCGGCATTTGCTACCACCAACCCTGCCATCTCCTGACAGTATCAAAAATGTCAAATCTCATCACCCTGCACAGGCCAAATCTGAGTGTACGTTTCACCATGACGCTCACATGTATTAAAATTTCTACAGCATTCTCAACACATAAAAGATGACTTAAATACTTCCAGCGATATTAAGTTTAGCATTCCCCTAATTGCTCCTTTCCTGATGTCTTAATAGAACTTTTATTCTTTTCAAAATACTGAAAGCTCTTTGCTTGTCATTTCCTCAATTGAAGCATCTCAGCAGAAACCACAGCATCAAACCATCCTTTTCTACATAGTGTGCTTCCGGGCCCTCTTCTGTCCTACAAGTCAACTTTACCAAACTTTTTCGGTTGACCTTGCTGTGGCCACTTCTTCACAGCCTTGTTCTATTTGGTGAAAGTACAAAGTCTCTTCTAAAATGTGGCTGTCAAGATTACCTCTTAAATTTCATTTATACAGTAGACAATATCATGAAAGAAGTCAAATATTCATGAATATAAATAAATTATGCTTATAAATAATATAAGTAAGTAGTTCTTGCTATAAAACAAAACTAACATTTTTACACTCATTTAAAAACATAAATTAACAGAAACCAAAAAAACCAAAAGGACAAAACAAACGGCAAAATAAAACTCTCCTTTCATCATGATCTGCACGCTATTTTAATGTCTGTTTTTCTGTGCCTTTGGATCTTAACATGCTTGGAAATGATTTAATATTCCAGCATTTTGCATATGAACTTTTGCCTGGCTTGTATTATCCCCTTCTTGACATGAATGATTGACTTTGATGGTTGAAATGTAAGCTTCCACAATCATCCTTGCTAAATCGCATCTCATTGTGTACATAAAGTTAGCTTCTACATCAAGAAGTAGTCAATCATCCATCAATTATGTTGTCAGTGGAAATCCTACCTTTGTCCTTTTTGAAATTGTGTGCTGGGGTTTTGATTATAAACTGAAAGCAATATTTAACACCCATGTCTCCATGGAAATGAGGGGAAGAACACATGCAATTTGTAATTTTTTCGTAATGATAGTAAATACACTTTACTTTTTTACAGAATAGCTTTTCAGTCTGTGTCTTGTTTCTAAAAAATAATTGTATGTATTCACTCTTTTTTATTTAAGTTTGAACACAAGAAGATAAGGAATTGAAGACAAGAATAGAAAGCCAACCCACTACTCCATGGGACGGTGTCCCATGACTGAACAATTACTAAAAGCTTACAGATAAAAGGTTAATTACATACAGTTCTCATGTTTAATAATTAACAAGGGACTCGACCTGAGTCAGAGTCAAGCAAGACTGTTGAGGATGACTGACCTCATGGAAGTCTTCAGCTCCTCTCTTAGGGGTGGTTTATATTGTTACACACCCGTTAGAGACTTCCAAGGAGGTAAAAAGCCTACCCACACTCTCAGCAACTAGGTCTCTTAAGTAGACAAGGGAACTTTAGGGAGGTCACAGGTGATCTGTTTGTTTCAATTTAAACCCATCTGTGACCACAAATTGCAATTCTCAGAGTAAGCACTTTGCTCCAGGCAATGAAGAATGGAAATCAGATAATTAAGAAAGTAGGCTGCACAAATTATAAAAAAGAGGTGGCCTTCTAAATTAGCATTATAAGCAGCTCAATTAAATAAAAGGCAAGCATTTGTGTCACTTAAAGCATTGGCCTAGAAATACTGCTGTAATTTTCAGTGTTGTGGTCCAATGTGAGCATTTCAATATCTTAATAAGCTTGCAGCTTAACACACTCATAGTCTCCAGCTCTAGATGATTTAAAGGGTTTATAAAAGCTTCAGAGAAAGAGTCTCATCATAACTACCTTGTGTACTGCAAGCATTGATGCCAAAAGATCAATTGATATTTATAGGCACTTTTCAGGCCTTGGGGAACAATGGGAAATTTTAAGGTTGCTGCAAAAAAAACAATTATTTAGGTTGATTTTATATTATGCTAATAAGCCAAATGAAAGCAAAAATTATCTCCCTTTCATTAATTGGTGCCAATTTTCAGTGTGTTTCAGTGTGCTTTCTTTGCCTCTTGCCCAGACCTTTTTTTAAACAGAAGTTCCCTTTAGTGAGACCACATTTCCTATATGAAAGAGATAATTCACAACCCACAGTGTAAGTAATGATCAGCTCCCTCATTGGCCCAGGTTTTAGGAAGGTGATCAATGCCAACGCACATATCAGATGTCAGCTAGTTTACAGATTTACTTGAAAACAAGGGAAATTTACAAAATTTAGAAAATGTAAATTTCTTATCAGAGGCTAAGATCCATAGAACTGTTCATAAGTTTTCAGTAAATAGTATTTTTCAAGATTCATAAATTAGTAAAGTTTTCCATTTCTTATTGCCTAGCTTTGCTGAAAATGGGACTAGGACTTCCTTAAAGCATTTTACATTTGGCTATTTTGTACATGTTTTTCATTTTGAAATATGAACTTCAGAATTGTTAATTATGAATTTTGCTGACATTAATACAAAACTTCCAAGCAAACAGAAAAGAGCTCTGATGCTTTCTTACCATCCAGCAATCATACCCAATGACCTGAGTCCATATTTCTGAACTTTACATAGTTTTTAAATCATTGTTGATGCAATACTTATTTGCATTAGTTTCATTTTAATGGCCATGCAGCAGAGAAATGTATTAGACTACGTGATGCTACAATTCTCACCATCTAGATCTAAAAGATATGGAATCTGTTTTCCATTTGAAATAATATGAAAAATTGCAAAAGAAAGTTTTTGTATTATTGTATAGAAAACCATTAAAACATGGTATAATCAATCATTAATAAGAACTTAGGAATATTTCTGGATACTTGGGAAGTTAATCAGTTCAACTAAAGTGATTGCAACTGGGAGTCATTTATAACTTTTCTTCTATATCATGTATAACTAATAAAGTGATGGATGAGGAAGGAGAATGACTGATCTAAACAAGTAAGATGTGGGTTGTACTTGAGTTAGTAGGTGGACATTTGTGACTAAAGACAAAATTTCAAATTTGCTCTTTATTCTTCAAAACTACAAACAAACATCCAGATATCGTAGAAAATGTATTCAAAATCAGAATCTTCCTTTTCAGAGGATGGCCAATTTCCTTTTGAGCTTTTAATTCTCTGTGTTCGAAACTACAAGAAAACATGCTGTCTGTAGTTCTAAGCCAAAGAGGTGACCTGTCCCAAAACGGATGAAAGGAGGTGCCCTGTGCCTCAGCCTCAGCCATTCTTAGCATTAACATTTTTAATGAAAAAAATCACTAATCCCTTAAAAGGCAAGAGCTGGATAATGAAAGAAAATAAACAGTGTCAATGTAAATAAAAGCATGTGGTGGGGAAGGGAGAAGTAAGAAATGGGAGGACAAATGCTAAGAAAAGATAACCCCTGAAAGAATTGTCAGGCAAATCACAAAATATACCAACAGAAGATGATCAAGTCCGCTCGATGTCTAGGAAATGCAAATGAAAGGAGCCAGTTGTAACTGCTTTTCACTCTGATTAACAAAAATAAGAGTCCACAAGGTGATTTGTTGACTAGTGGCCCATGGTGCCAAGCCTGACAACTTGAGTTCAATTACTGGAACATATGCATGATGGAAGGAGAGGTATGACTTCTACAAATGTTCTCTGACCTCTACAATTATTAAATGAATAAATTAATTAATAACTAAGTAATTTACAAACAAGGGTGATAACATGCACTGATGGTTAAGAACTCAAACATAAGAATATGAATTGTTTTACCGCTTTTTAAAAATGTTATCTGGTAGCAACTGTTGAAATGTAAACTACTCCTTGTGATTATGCCTCTGATACTAACATCCCATTTTGGATCTCCATCGTTTAGAAACAGAATCATGACCATATAAAGCTATATTTTTATTTATTTTCTATATTCTTTGTTTACATTTTAAAAGCGTTCCCCTTTCCCAGTTCCCCCTGCCATATGTCCCATAAGTCCTCTTCTCTCTATCCATTCTCCTATCTTCCCTCTCCCTTTTCTCTGTCCTGATACTCCCCTACAATGCTGGATCAAGCCTTTCCAGGATTAGGGCCCTCTTCTTCCTTCTTCATGGGAATCATTTGATATGCTAATTGTATCTTCAGTATTCAGAGCTTCGAGGCTAATCATTTACTTCAGTGATGATAGTGGTAAGTGACTGAATCAACAAGAATGTTTATGGAAATGTGAGCTACATATACTAGTTTGTACTCAACTTTAGAAGTAATTAATCATTACATTGGCATCTAGGATAACTAGTGTAGTAAAGATAATATTTGTAGCATAAAATGTTCAGATCCTGACACAGAAGAAATAAACCAAAGAACTAAACAAGAATCATCCTAAAGTGACTATACTAAAAACTTCCAAACTGCACACTTCAGAAAGGTTTGCCTTACAAAGTTCTTTTTTTTTTCTAGAATAGGGGATTGATCCTGAGACCTTGCACATGCTAGACAAGGACTAGCATGGGCTATATCTCCAGCCCAACTTAAGAAGTTGTAATTAATAACTTAAAAATCAGTCTAAAGGAAAATGTTCAAAATGGGCAAAGAAAGTAGGGTACTAATACAAAGAAGAAAACTACAATTTCTGTCATTGTCCTTTCAGAAACTCTAGTTTTTATGCGGACAATTATCTGTGGGGTGGGACATTTTAGATAAAAACACCATTGCTCAAGCAACATCTCTTGGGAGATTGACCTTAACTGGGAACAGAGATGATTGTTCATTCCTACCAGGAGAGAGAGCAGAACACAGAGTGCAGTCTGTCACTGTCATTGGATGTCTCTCTCCTAAGATCCTTTCTGATTACTTCCTTATCTCTAAGAAAAAGCAAGAAACTGCACAGCCTGACCATAGCTGACAAGGTATTGCTTGGAGATCTAAAACAGAATGAGAATTGTAACAACTGCTGTCTGGGGAGATGGAATGAATCACGGAAATTGAAGTCTTCTGGCCAAATAACCGGAGAGATAGCTCAGTCTGTAAACTGCATGCCTTGCAAACGCAAAGATTGGATCATGAATGACACCTAAGGTTGTCCTCTGCCTTCCACAGACATGTCTTTGTGTGTGTACTCATGTATGTACACACACACATATAAACACAAACACACATGTGTTGCATGACATCTGATCAATTTGTGTTTTTAGAAAACAAAGCTAGAATCAGAAATTTAAAATCAGAATAGTGAGCAAGGCTAAATACCTTTCTCTAAATCCAAAGATTTCATACAGATTTGAATTTCCTCAAGTGGGCAAAGAATGACAGACTTCAGACATCATGTAGGGGGTGAATAGAGTAATGTCCCACAGCCCCATGAAAGGCAAAACATGTCTTAATATACCCAGCTGAATAGTCAAAAAAGGTTGGTCTTAAACAGGCACAATTCAAGATTAAAAGAATGGCCGCTGGTGATGGTGTATCAGCACAAACACAAGTGGTACTAAGAAAAAAATCAGATTTCTGTCTGATTTCCTGGATTTCAACCCAGTTCCATTTATCAAAACTGAAAAGTTTCTTACAAATGCAGACTTCTGAGCCCCAGTTCTGGAAATGCTGCTGGGAATGGCTTGGAGTCTGTAAATCAATACTTAACAGTTTTTCTAGCGAGGCCTGATATATGCCCATACTTCAGAACTGATGGCATCCCTAACAAGGCTTGGGTCAACCAGAAAGCCTCATCCAACACAAATTTTATCAGTGTTGCTTCCATTCACCATGTTTATCTTATATTAGGAATCATTAGAAACACGATGTCATCAGAAATGATGTCTGTCTGAATCACTGATTTCTACTAAGGACCCACCATAATGCATCATAGGCAGTACTTATTTGGTGGATAAATAAATGAATGACTTAAGTACTACCATATTTGATTTCCAATGACCTTTTTTGCAATTAAAAAGGATAAATATGGAATTTTACCCCCTGGTACTTTCATCACTCCAAAAGCAACAGATATTAACTGTTTACTTATTGAATGTCCAATGTGCTTCACACAAACAGAGCAATACTCATGTTCTCATACTATATTTCAATGAAAACATAAAGGTTTTGGATCACTAGACTGTGAGGTGTTCTCCAAGCACCTTTCTGCTTCTATTTTTTGTAGAGGCAATTGCTATGTAGCTGTAATTCACTGCAATAAAATCCCAGACAATAATTCACCTTCTCTGTGACTTTTATGGCTGAGCTTTGGAGTCTAGTTCATTTTTTCCCACAATCTGTGTGAAGTTTAATGTCCATTTTCTCAGAACGGTAATAAAGTGTCAGTGAATGTTCTCAAAATCCAAGTTTTCAAACCCACAACCTTTTGATGAAAAGGCATGCTCTCTGTTTGCTCTTTGAATTTTTTAACAAAGGATTTTTAAAATATCAATATTTAGCACAGTATAAATATATATGTAAACATATTCCTAGACGTACAGGTAGACAGTATTATGTCAATACTGAAAGGCCTATCTGAGGGTGTTTAATAGGTTAACAGAGTAAGTATAGAATACTAAAAATAGAAACATTTAAATCATGTCATAACAAAAGACATTTCCATTTACCATCTGTATTGTTGTCAAGGGACAGTGTCAGAAATACACCTGCCATCTTACCTCCTTGGCAGAGAAATGAACATTTCCTTATTTCCTTCATAAAGAGTCCCACTAGAAAAACATCTGCCTATAAAATTTTTGTACTTTTCCACATTTTAAAGCCACTTTTATACTAAACTATATTCTTGAAACTGTGTTCTTCCATCCTATAACATTTGTGAATCCTGGAAGAACAGGTGCTTGAAGAGTTTATAGTTAAAATATTCAAACTGTTCCTGGTGATGAGAATGAACTCTCACTATGCTTTTAAGTGGTGTGTTTGTGTGTATGTGTAGTATGTGGGTATGTGTGTGTGTATACACGTGTGTACATATAAGTGTGTGTGTGTGTGTCCCTTTTCCTTTAATTGTGGAAACAGAAAAGAGAGCATATTCCACCAAAGTCTGAGTTTCCTGAAATGAATGACCCTAGAGAAGGACCTGACAACAATGAGGTATTTTGTTGTTGTTGTTGTTGTTCTTGTTTTTGTTTCTTTAGTGTCAGTAAAATGAACTGTATATGGAGACTTTGCTGTATGAGGCTAAATAAAACATTGAATTAGAATATGATAGTGAAAGTTACCAATCAGTTGCTTAAATTAAATATTTATATTTCTTTAGGATTACCACAGATTTGCCTGCCAATTAAACCTTTTATGGGATTATTCTCGGGCCTTGTACAGAATAGATACCAGTATCATTAGCTATGAGTAGAAATAATCATGAAAAACTTCTACTAAAACCTTCAAGAATACCAAGATAGTTGTCGGGTGCAGCAGCACATGCCTGGTGTCACATTGTTCAGGGTCCGTGCAAACCCCAGGCCAGGCTGGGTTACATAGCCAGTCCCTGTCTCAAAAAATAAACAAGTAAATAAAAATAAAATAGAAAGTATAGAAAAGGTGGTTGTCTAACTTCAATTTGATTAATTACATTGTCTAATTAGACATTATGTGATAATTTAACGTAATGCGTGCCAAGATGCTGGCAAAACAAATTACAAATCAGATTTTAGCCATTCAGTACCCATGGTATGGTATTTGAATTGGAGGTTGCAAAACTTACATGTTCCTAAAACAAGTGCTTAACAGAGATCAAAGTGAACTATGACTCACCCCCAGGTGTGCTAGATTCATTCTGTCCTCTGGAATAGTGTGCATTCCTTATGGTGATTTAGGATCACAGGTGGCCTTTCCTGAATGGCAAGGCAAGCACTCTGCAAGCCACTAACCTTATTAAAAAGTGATGAACAGATATATCAGTTTACTATGAATGTCATGCCCATTTCAATTCCCTGGGAGGAAATGCACATTAAGTGGGGAAAGACCACGTTGGGAATTCTGAAGTCACTACATCTTCACAAATTACTTGAAACACCAGAGCTCAGAATGCTAAACAATTTATGAGATTTGTACAAAACTAAAGGGAAGATGGTCTCATAATTTTGAGAACATCCAAGGATGGTTGAAGTTTCTCTTGGAATTTCCTATAGTGTATTACTTTAATGCACAGCAATAAGTTATAATGTCGAATAATATATAATATGTTTTGTGATGTGGCAGGTGCTGAACCTAAAATAATTAAAACTGTCATTAGAACGAAAAGAAAGAAGAGACATCTATGAAGGTCACTTTTTTCTTCTAAATTCATTTTCTCTTAATCTCTATCAGAAATAATATATAACTCAAGGGCAGATGCACTTGTCAACACCAAGTCAGTGGGAGAGATGCCAGTTGGCTCCTGGTATTCCATCTAATCAGAAAGCTTCCTGGAGATGGATGTGCCAGAGCAAGAATAAGGGGGCAGGAAACGCTGAGGTTTCAGGAGGTGTGCCGGAGTGGAAGAAAGGACTTGTCTCTTGAATTTGTAAAGAATATTTTTAAAAAGTCAGAGGATGTTATACTTATTTTCCTTCATTTCCTATTTTCAACTTTTTTTGAGAATTTCATGTATGATTCTTCTCATCTTTATGACCTTTTATTTTTTAATTGTCAATTATTTAATTGATAACAATTATTTAATTGTTGGATATTTATTTAAACATACATACATGCAGCCTACTATGTTCATTTTGTGTTGTTCATATGTATATGTGTTTAGGACTGACTGCTTGATAAGCTATCAGGGGGCATGGCCCAGGGGAAGGCTCATTCTCCCTTCTCTCAGCAGCCATTAATTTCTTATATCTCTTCATGCACAGATAGACCTTGAGAAATCCACCCTGTAATATTGGCATGTCAATTGTTGTTGGCATTTTTCATATATACACCTTCAGTATATATAATTTAATTTATAATCATTGCATATATTCGTTATGTCTTCATTGTATGTATATATATATGTATTATACATTATAGCATATTTATTATACATCTTCAGTTATTTTATTTGTTTAATAAATATCTGTATAGTCTGCACTACATTGCTGGTGCTGTTCAAGCTGCTGAGAATGTAGAAACAAACAAACCAGCAATAGCGAGTAGCTTAAATAAGTGCATCATGTGTGAAGGTTGTGGAAGTAATGTATATTTGCATTGGTTCGATGCCCCAGTGTCGGGGAATGCCAGGACAGGGAAGCAGGAGTGGGTGGGTTGGTCAGCAGGGGGAAGGGAGTGGGATAGGTGATTTTCAGAGGGGAAACCAGGAAACGGGATAACATTTGAAATGTATAAAGAGAATATCTAATAAAAACGGTTTAAAAAAGATGATATAAAACAAGAAGAAGAAATAGTAGATTGAAAGTATCAAATAGTACACAGGATGGGTTTTTTATATTAGGGAGTTTGAGGAATGCTTAAAGATTCCCTACATTTGAACAGAATCCCAGAGAGTAGTGGTATGGTATCTTTAAGAGAAGCAACCTCCTTCAGTTCTTTCTTTAACTCCTCCATTGGGGACTCCTTTTTCAGTCCAATGGTTGGCTGCAAGCATCTGACTCTGTATTTTAAGGCTCTGGCAGGGATTCTCAGGAAACAGCTCAGGCTCCTGTCAGCAAGCATTTCTTGGCATCCACAATAGTGTCTGGGTTTGGTAACTGTATATGGGATGGATACCCAGGTAGGACAGTCTTTGGATGGCCTTTCCTTCAGTCTCTGCTCTATACTTTGTTTCCATATTTAGCCTCCTGAGTATTTTGCTCCCCTTTCTAAGAAGGATCAGAGTACCCACACTTTGGTCTTCCTTCTTCTTCAGCTTCATGTGGTCTGTGAATTGTATCTTGGGTGTTCAGAGCTTCTGGGATAATATTCACTCATCCCTGAGTGCATACCATGTGTGTTCTTTTGTGATTGGGTTACCTCACTCAGGATGATATTTTCTAGTTCCCTCCATTTGCCTAAGAATTTCATGAATTCATCATTTTTAGTAGCTGAGTAGTACTCCCCCATAGGAAGAACAACAATACAACCAATATCAGACTCCCCCATAGCTCCCAGGGCCTAAGCCACCAACCAAGGAGTACACATGGTTCCAGCTACATATGTAACAGAGATTGGCCTTGTCAGGCATCAATGGAAAGAGAGGTCTTTGGTCCTATGAATGCTCAATAGATGCCACAGTATAGGGGATTGAGGGTGGGGAGGCAGGAGTGTGTGGGTGGATGGAGGAGCACCCTCATAGAAGCAGGGGAAGAGGGGGTTTCTGGGAGTGGGCGGGAGACCAGGAAAGGGGATAACATTTGAAATGCAAATAAAGAAAATATCCAATTAAAAAAGAGAGAGAGAAGCAACCCAGACAAGGGCAAGTGTGATAAAAGCCTAAGGCATAGAACTCAGGGTCTGCAAGATGCTGGTTTAAGCATAGCAGATAGGGAGGGAAAATTTGGTGCAAGACCCTCTCTATTCTTCCTGCATCCCAGACTCCCACATAGGTTTGACGGGAATTAAAACTGATTTGTCTGCCCATTAAGCCTTTTATGGAGTTGTTCTGAGGCCTTGTCTAGAATAGATAACAGTATCATTACCAATGACTAGAAATTAACATTTTATACAAATAAATTAGCTGCAAATATCTCAATGATTTAGAAATGAGTACAGCCTACCCAGAGAAAGATAAAAATAAATTGTAAGCCAAGTGAATTCTTCTATCAATTACAAACATATCAAATTAAGGCTAGAAATGGGAACTTTCTAAAATATGTATGAGCTCTTTATCTGTCATATTTCTATAGAGTGAAGTACATCATTATTAATCTCCATTTTGAATTATACCTAATCTCTAACTCTCTTATTTTTTTAACTTAATTCACCTTTACCATTTCAGGGGTCTAGCAATTAAAATACTATATCCTTTCATGCCATATACTTCCCCTTGTTCAGGCACACCATTTGTATTTTTAATTCACTCTGTTGTATAAATATTGATATGCTGTCAGTCAGCCACTGAGCAGACCCTGGTGCCAATAGAGGCACAAGAAATGTGAAGACCTGCTCCCCTCCAACAATTAAAATGCACAGACCTTGGAATCAGAAAACACAACATTGTTTGGAGTCCTTTTACTAACTGGGGGATCAGAAGCATAATGAGATGAGTAATTAACTCGCAGAATTCTTATAAAAGTTCAGAGAAAAAACTCATGTGAGGTGCTTATTATAAGCCTGTCAAATAGCCAACATGTAGTGAATACTAAATACGTATATAGTATATGATTACATTCCTCTACAAATATAAATATGGTACACAATTCAACAAACTTTCCCACCTCTCTTTCTCCCAGGGATAGTTCTACTTGAATATCATTTCTGGACCATAGATTCAGTGACTATAGAACTAAAATTTCACTATCACTGTGCCTTATTAATAGCCGTTATTTTTGTCACCACCTATTGGTTTTATCTATAAAACCAATAATATGACAGAAATGCCGTGTAGTGTAAATGACTGGTCTACCTATTCCCTTCCTTGTCCGCTGCATAAAGACTTCATCTGGCATTAAGGTGGGCAGCCACGGTTAGTATTTGTGGCAGGAGCAAACCGACAAAGGACTCACAGAGGAGAATCAGCCTCGGCAGGTCAGACTAGCGTGTTCGTTCGGTTCTTAATTACTAAAGGCTTTGCTTTCCTGGGATCTGGGTCCCCAAGGGGGAATTCTTCCAGGGAGCTTCTCTGGGGTCAGCCTGCCCTCAGACCTCCTAGAGAGAAACTGATTAAGTACCTGGGGCAGGTCACATGGCCCCAGCTACTCCTCTGGAACAGTGTTTCCAGACTTTCCTGAGGCTATTGCAGGCAGTTTACTCTCTCTTTTTAGGACAGTCTGTTTATGGCTTTCACCCAAAGCCAACGTTGAAAACTTTGCACTTTCTCCCTATTGATTTAGGCATTATATAACATTAGGCTTTGAAAATCTGTCATTGAAAGATCCACACAATTATTTCAGTAATCTCAATGACAAGCATACCCTGGCAACTTTTCTTTTTAATTAATTAATTAATTTTTTTAATCTCTCCCAACACTGTCCACCATCTGACTGTTCCACATCCCATACCTCCTCCCCACCCCCCACCCCCCATCTCTATGTGAATGTCCCCATGCCCCACCCCACCTGACCTCTAAACTCCCTGGGGTCTCCAGTCTTTTGAGGATTAGGTGCATCATCTCTGTATGAACACAGACCCAGCAGTCCTCTATTGTATGTCTGACAACTTTTCAAATCTTTGAAATCATGAGATACTAAAGTATCCACCAAAAATTATATAAAAAGACTAGGGCTAAATGCTCTGGTCTTTCTTACATGCTAGCATGAGAACATAATCTAGGATATTAGTGTGACAATAATGTGTATTAATATTCATCCCACTTTTTTGTTTTAGCCAAACAATGGCAAATAAATATCTAAACTAAAACCAAGAAATTACTTGAGACTATAGTATTTCAAAATAGCTTTCCAGCCATTTAAACACCATGTTAAGTCCATTTAACAAAATTCTGAGTTAATTAATCATCCTCTTGTTCTTCCATAAGCTTGAGTACAGTACTTAATTAAACACAGCCTTTCCCACACATTTCCCATTAACAGAGATGCAATGGATTCAATTTTTCTTTTTAAAAATAAATGAGTAAAACCATAAAATTCTATGCATTCTATTCAAGTGTAGCTGGTGAATAAAATATTATTCACATGTCAGAACTGTATTAATAAAACACATTCTCTCTCTTTCTCTCTCTCTCTCTCTCTAGGGAAGTGGGAAGGGGTAGATGGGGGAACAGGGGGAGGGAAGAGGGCTTATGGGACTTTCAGAGAGTGGGGAGCCAGAAAAGGGGAAATTATTTGAAATGTAAATAAAGAATATATCGAATAAAAAAATAGAAGAGATATATAGAAAAAAATATATAAAAGCTTCCTCCAGAAACTGCTCCTTTTCCTGTCTGGAGCTGTGGTTCTTTTGTTTCTTTTCTGCTTGCAGGCGCTGCCTGGTTCCCTGTGGCCCTTCAAGGAATCCCATGCTGAGTGTGGGACTCAGAAGTTTTTTCCCAGCAGTGGAGGAGTCTGCTGGTGGGGTTGCAAATTGGTACAACCACTCTGGAAAGCAGTCTGGCGGTTCCTCTGAAAACTGGGCACCTCACTTCCAGAAGATCCTGCTATACCACTCCTGGGCATATACCCAGAGGATTCCCCACCATGTAATAAGGATACATGCTCTACTATGTTCATAGAAGCCCTATTTATAATTGCCAGATGCTGGAAAGAACCCAGGTATCCCTCAACAGAAGAGTGGATGCAAAAAATGTGGTATATCTACACAATGGAGTACTATTCAGCCATTAGAAACAATGAATTCATGAAATTCTTAAGCAAATGGATGGAGCTAGAGAACATCATACTAAGTGAGGTAACCCAGACTCAAAAGGTAAATCATGGTATGCACTCACTAATAAGTGGATATTAACCTAGAAAACTGGAATACCCAAAACATAATCCACACATCAAATGAGGTACAAGAAGAACGGAGGAGTGGCCCCTTGTTCTGAAAAGACTCAGTGAAGCAGTATAGAGCAAAATCAGAACAGGGAAGTGGGAAGGGTTTGGGTGGGAAAACAGGGGGAGGGAAGGGGACTGATGGGACTTTTGGGGAGTGGGGGTCCAGAAAAGGGGAAATCATTTGAAATGTAAATAAATATATCAATAAATAAAAAAAATTAAAAAAAATAAAAAAAGTTTTTTCCCTCTGTTGGCAAAGTGTCGCCTACTACCAACAGGCTGAAAAAGACTGTTAGTCCTCAGGATAGTCCCTGGAATGCAGAATAGTAAATGTTCGCCCCACTTCATTATGCTTAAAGTATTTCTTGCTGAGTTTGTGAGAATGCAAGTTTTCACATGCCCCCATCCTGGAGAATTCTTATTCTTTACTAGTAATTAAGTACCAGTGGTCCTTTGGGTGTTCACTAGTTTGGGTTTGTTTTCTGTCTAAGACCTTTCTTCAAGTCCTGGTTCTCAAAGCATGAATTTGTATCCTGGCACTTGACTTTTCTATCAACACATTTCTCTCCCCTACATCTCCTTCCATTTCCTAGCCACAAATAAATGTCACAGAAGCCAAAGAAAATGTGGAAGTAAAGATATATTTCTTCCTAGATGCCAAAAGAAAGAAATAACAATTATCTTCAAAGTTTCCTATCACAGCCATGTCAATGTCACTAGAAGAGACCAGACAGCAGAGGGCAGGGTGCCCATCCTCCCTAAACTCTTATAAAACTGGAATTTTATAGCTTTAATGTAAACATCAGTGTGACATCCTCTCTTCCCTAACAGTTTGGGCAATCGCACATCTTTGCACAGAGACAATGAAAGATGTCCCCATACAATAGCTTCTCAATTTCCATAGGATCTTGAAGTATTTTATATAATAATCTCACTGACTTTTTTCTTTACATGTTGACTTTTTTTACCAAAAACACAATACATAAGTACACCGTAAGAGTAAAGTACTGTCCATCTTCTCACTGTAAGCAAACATACTTAATGCTCTTGTCATGATAGATTCTAGTCAGAGAACAGCACATGAAAGAAATAACCAACAGCTTTATGTTTTTGGTTTTGTTTGTTTGTTTTCTTAATGAATACATACCATACCACATGAACCTTAGTGCACAAGCATTCTTTTCCTAGTTTGAAATATTCACTTTTTAAATAATTTTCCATGATAGAGTTATTTTTTGTGTTCAGTCCCTGTATTTTTAAATGTAATTTGGATATGAGATAGGCCATAAAAAGAATGGAGCTTTCAAAGAAGAGCCATTTACCACAACCAAATCCATTGAGTAAAATGTATGCATTTTTCATGGTATGCACTCACTAATAAGTGGATATTAACCTAGAAAACTGGAATACCCGAAACATAATCCACACATCAAATGTGGTACAAGAAGAAAGGAGGAGTGGCCCCTTGTTCTGGAAAGACTCAGTGAAGCAGTATTCGGCAAAACCAGAACGGGGAAGTGGGAAGGGGTGGGTGGGAGGACAGGGGAAGAGAAGGGGGCTTACAGGACTTTCGGGGAGTGGGGGGGCTAGAAAAGGGGAAATCATTTGAAATGTAAATAAAAAATTATATCGAATAAAAATTTAAAAAGTATAAAAAAATGTATGCATTTTCATTAAAAATGGGTTTTGATGGGAGTGGTAACTTCATCCTTTATTTTTTCGTAGCCCATCCTGACCCTGAGCCTACTGGTGTTATTTGTCAATAATCTAAGTTTTCTCCCTTCTCTTTCACACTATTTGAATATCCTGGGTTAGGATGAGACAGAATCACAATTGTCCCGTAAAAGTCAATGTGTTTTTTCTAATAATGACTCTTCTTTATGCCCCACTCCTCGAGAATAAAGTGAATGTGTGTGTATAGCCATCAATATTTATTCTAAACTACTTTGAATCAAGTACACTTGACTTTCCAACAACCCATAACAGGCTTCCTTTGCCTTTTAACTACGTCTTATATACCTGTAAGTGCATCAGTTAGACATAAAAGGATAATATGATAAAGGAGGGAAAGAAAGCTGTGGTACAAAAGTCATGATGTATTATATGAAAAAAGAATCACTTTTAATGTTTTTTAAAATTTGACCCACAAATGAAAGAAAAAGAAAAATATGCAATCTCAAGACAATTTAAATTTCTTTCTTGTTTTAAATTCCCTAATGTCTAAGCATGTTGGAGATTTCTTTAAGTGTTTCTCACCTATTTGAGATTCCTCTATTGAGAATTCTATTTAGATCTGTATATACCATTTGTAATTGGTTTGCTTTTTTAATATGTAATTTCTTGAATTCTTTATGTATTTTGGATATTAGTCATCTCTCAGATGCTGAATAGTTAAAAAAAAAAAAAAGCTTCCCAGTTTTGTAGGCTGCCACTTTGTCCTATTGAAGTGCTCTTTGTTTTACAGAAGCTTTTCAGTTTCACGAAGTCTCACTTATGAGTTGTTGATGCTATCAACTGTGCTATCTATATTCTGCTCAGAAAGTTGCCTTTTGTACCAGAAAGGTCAAGGGTGTTACTTCTTTCTTCTCTATCAGATTTGATGTATCTGGTTTAATGTTGAGGTCTTTGATCCACTTGAACTTGAGTTTTGTACAAGGTGATAGATATAGATCTATTTTCATTCTTCTACATTAAAACATCCAGTTTGAACAGATCATTTTTTTTGAAGATGCATTCCTTTTTCCTGTAAATTTCTGAATGTTTAATAAAGCAATCAGGTGTCCACAGGCATGCAGATTCATCTATGGGTCTTCAGTTCTATTGACTGATCAACATATATGTTTTTATGCCAATACCAAGCTGTTTTAACTACTATAACTTTGTAGTGCAGCTTGAAATAACGAATGTTGGTATCTCTAAAAGTTTTTTTTTTAATTGTTCAGGATTTTTTTTAGCTATACTGGGTTTTTTTCCCTATCAAGTTGAAACTTGTTCTCTCAAGATCTGGAAAAAATTGTGTTGGAATTTTGTTAGAGATTGCATTGAATCTATAGATTACTTTTGATAAGATGGTCGTTTTTACTATGTTGGCCTACCAATGCATGAGCATGGGAGATCTTTTCTATCTTCAGATATCTTCATCAATTTCTATCTTTAGAGACTTGAACTTCATGTTATATAGGACTTTCACAAGCTTGGTTAGAGTTACCCCAAGATATTATATTATTTGAGGATACCGTGAAAAGTGTGTTGTTTCCCTAATTTCTTTTTCAGTCCATTTGTCTTTTAGATATAGGGAGCTATATTTTTTTTTCCATTTCTGGAGATTGAAAGTTTTACTAGGTATAATTGTTTGGTCTGGCATCTCTGGTTCTTAGAGTCTGCAATACATCTGTCCAGGCCTTTTTTGGCTTTTAGAGTCTTTATTGAGAGTTAGAAATAATTCTAAAAGGTCTGACTTCATATGCTACTTTGTATTTTTCCCTTGCAATTTTTAATATTTTTCTGAGTTCTGTATGGTATTTTGTTCATTATGTGGTAGGAGGGACTTTCTTTTCTAGCCCAGTCTATTTGGTGTTCTCTATCCTTCTTGTATCTCTATAGACATCTCCTTCATTAGGCTAGGAAATTCTATGATTTTGTCAAAAATACTGTCTGAGCCTTTGAGATGAGTTTCTTCTTCTCTATTTCTATTATTATTTGGTTCTATCTTTTCATAGTGTCCCGGATATCCTGGATGTCTTGTGGCAGGAATATTTTAGATTTAGCATTTTCTTTGCCTGATATATACATTTTGTATGTAGTATCTTCAAAGACTGAAATTTTCTCTTCTATCTCTTGTTCTGTTGTCAAAGCTTGCCTCAGCAGTTCCTCGTCAAATTCCTAAAAATACATTTCCAGAATTCCCTCAGTTTGTGAACTTTTTCTGGTTTTTGTTTTGCTTGTTTTCTTTTGTTTTTGCTTCTATTTCAATTTCTAGATCTTGAACAGTTTTATTCATTTTCTTCAACTGTTTGTTTTTGGTTTGGTTTGGTTTGGTTTGGTTTTGGCTTTAAAGACCTTTATTCATTTCCTCCAATTGTTTGTTTTCCTCTATTCCCTTAAAGGATTTGTTCATTTCCTCTTAAAGGATCTCGACTGACTTCATATCGATGGTTTAAGGCTTTTTTTTTCTTGTGTTTAAGCCATGTTGGAATATTCAGAGCCTGCTCTGGTAAGATAACTGGGTTCTAGTGGACACATATAGTCCTGGCTGTTACTGTGTTCTCTTGTCATCTAGGGATCTGGGTTTGGGGTAATTATAGATCTAGGTTCTCATTTCTGGGTTTATCTTTGTTGGGTGGGTATTTTATACCTAGGTTTCTATTTTCTTTCTGGATTTTCAGAGTGTGGTGGCTGTGTGTTGCCTATTTTACTGACCTGCTAGGCTGGTGTGTTCACAGGGAAAACCTGCTGCTTTGGAATCTGGGACACAAGGATGAGTGTGGGTAGTGAGGGCAGAAGGGAATGGTCCCTGGGATCCACAGGAGATCTGGGCAGGGGGAAGAGAAGCTTCAGCTAGTGATCTGTTGCAGCTCTAGGAAAGAGACCAAGGGTCTAGGGAACAGGGAGAACAGGCTGCAGGCAGCTCATCTGGCTTTCTAGCAGGCTTGAACTGAAATTGAGCAGTGGCTGGTTTACAGGGATGAGCTGGGGGAGGTATGTTAGAAAGTCTGTGGGATCCTCAGGAGATGTGGGTAGGGGGAAGGGAGGCTGCAACTGGTGTTCTGATGCAGCAGTAGGAATGAGCCTGAGGGAGGTGTCTGGGGAAACACAGAGAGCTGAGACAGTCTGGAGGCAAGCTACCTGTTCTCAAGTTCCTGTTATTTCTTTAACCCCACATCTACCCTTAAGTTCAACCTTTATGTTGTTTCTGATCTTCCCTCCTGTTCATATTCTTGTCAGGATTTTTCTCATAGACTTTTTCATTGAAAATTGTGACTGAATACAATAAAAAAATGAAAGTGAATATTCAAATGTAATTTTTACAAAGTTCTTCCTCATTGATTATGAGACTTTTTAAAAAATACCAATTTATTGACAGACATAATGGCACATATCTTTCATTCCAGCACTTAGGAGGCTGAGGAAGATGGAGTCAAAGCCATAGTGGTCAACATAGTAAAACCCTGCCTCAAAATGAAAAATAACTAGGGGGTTGCAAAGATGGTTCAGTAGTTAAGGGCACTTTTTGCTATTGAAGAGAATCTAGTTCCAGTTCACAGAAACTATATCAGCTCACACACAACTACCCATAACTCCACTTGCAGCATGTCTGAAACCCTTTTCTGGCCTTGTCCAAAAAAAGGCATCCACATAATATACATTTATAGATTCAGGGGTGTGAGCGCACGCACGCACGCACGCGCGCGCGTGCACACACACACAGACACACACAAACACACACACACACACACAGAGGGGCATAAAATAAATTTTTAATTAAAAAAATCTTAAATAAATAAAATATGAAATATAAAAATCTCAATTTACCAGTATTTCATAATCCAGTACACATATCTGAGTCTGGTCCATCTTTTCATTTTCATGTCTTTCTTTTTTTAATTACTTTTTTAATTTGATATATTCTTTATTTATATTTCAAATGATTTCCCCTTTCCTTGAGGCCCCACTCCCTGAAAGTCCCATAAGCCCTCTTCCCTCCCCCTGTTCCCCCATCCACCCTTTCCTACTTCCTTGGCCTGCTATTCCCCTACACTGCTGTACTGAGCCTTTCCAGAACCAGGGGCCACTCCTTCCTTCTTCTTGGACATCATTTGATATGTAGATTGTGTCTTGGGTATTTCAAGCTTGTAGGCTAATATCCGCTTATCAGTGACTGCATACCATGAATGTTCTTTTGAGACTGGGTTACCTCACTTAGGATAATGTTTTCCAGCTCCATCCATCTGTCTAAGAATTTCATGAATTCATTGTTTCTAATAGCTGAATAGTACTCCACTGTGTATATATACCACATTTTTTTGTATCCATTCCTCTGTTGAAGAACATGTGGGTTCTTTCCAGCTTCTGGATATTATAAATAGGGCTGCTATGAAGATAGTGGGAGCATGTATCCTTATTACATGCTGGGGAATCCTCTGGGTATATGCCCAGGAGTGGTATAGCAGGGTCCTCTGGAAGTGTCATGCCCAGTTTTCTGAGGAACCACCAGACTGATTTCCAGAGTGGTTCTACCAGCTTGCAATCCCACCAGCAGTGGAGGAGTGTTCCTCTTTCTCCACATCCTCGCCAACACCTGCTGTCTCCTGAGTTTTTAATCTTAGCCATTCTGACTGGTGTGAGGTGAAATCTCAAGGTTGTTTTGATTTGCATTTCCCTAATGACTAATGATGTTGAACATTTTTTAATGTTCTTGATTAAGAACCATTCAAAATTCTTAAGGGGAAAATCTTTGTTTAGCTCTGTACCCCATTTTTAATAGGGTTATTTGGATTTCTGGGGTCTAACTTCTTGATTTCTTTGTATATATTGGATATTAGCCCTCTGTCAGATGTAGGGTTGGTGAAGATCTTTTCCCAATTTGTTGGTTGCCGATTTGTCCTTTTGATGGTGTTCTTTGCCTTACAGAAACTTTGTAATTTTATGAGGTCCCATTTGTCAATTCTTGATCTTAGAGCCTAAGCTATGGGTGTTCTGTTCAGGAACTTACCCCCTGTACCGATGTCCTCAAGGGTCTTCCGCAGCTTCTTTTCTAGTAGTTTCAGTGTGTCTACTTTTATGTGGAGGTCCTTGATCCACTTGAAGTTGAGCTTAGTACAAGGAGATAAGAATGGATCAATCGCATTCTTCTGCATGCTGACCTCCAATTGAACGAGCACCATTTGTTGAAAAGGCTATCTTTTTTACAATGGATGTTTTCAGCTCCTTTTTCAAAGATGAAGTGAACATAGGTGTGTAGGTTCATTTCTGGGTCTTCAATCCTATTCCATTGATCTGCCTGCCTGTCACTGTACCAATACCATGCAGTTTTTAACACTATTGCTCTGTAGTATTGCTTGAGGCCCAGGATACTGATTCCCCCAGAAGTTCTTTTATTGTTGAGAATAGTTTTAGCTATCCTGGGTTTTTTGTTGTTCTAGATGAATTTGAGAATTGCTCTTTCTAACTCTATGAAGAACTGAGTTGGGATTTTGATGGGGATTGCGTTGAATCTGTATATTGATTTTGGCAAGATGGCCATTTTAACTATATTAATCCTGACATTTTCCATTTTCTGAGGTCTTCTTCAATTTCCTTCTTCAGAGACCTCAAGTTCTTCTCATACAGATCTTTCACTTGTTTGGTTAGAGTCACCCCAAGATACTTTATATTGTTTGTGGCTATTGTGAAGGGTGTCATTTCCCTAATTTCTTTCTCAGCCTGCTTATCCTTTGAGTATAAGAAGGCTACTGATTTGCTTGAGTTGATTTTATAACCAGCCACTTTGCTGAAGTTGTTTATCAGCTGTAGGAGTTCTCTGGTCACAGGAAGCTCAAGAAGAATGAGGACTTAAATTAGGGTGCTATGGTTCCTCTAAGAAAGGGAACAAAATGCTCACAGGAGCAACAAGGGAGGCAATGTGTGAAGCAGAGTCTGAAGTAAAGGCCACCCAGCGAGTGCCCTACCTGGGGATTCATCCTATAAGTAGTCAGCAAACCCCGACACTATGATGAGAAGCGTGTACCAAAAGGAGCATGCCATGGCTGTCTCCAGAGGGGCCCTGCCAGAGCCTTACAAATTCAGAGGCAGAAACTAGCAACCAACTATTGGACTGAGCTTGGGGTCCCCAACGGTCCAGAAACTGAAGGGGATATAGCCCCATGGGAAGAACAATGATTTTGGACACCCAGACACCCCAAGATTCCCAAGGACTGAAACATCAACCAAGGGGTATACATGGTTCCAGCCAAAAATGTGGCAGAAGAATGCCTTTTTGGCATCAGTGGAAGGAGTGGTCTTTGGTCAGGTAAAGGCTCAATAGAGGCCACAACAAAGGGAAACAGATGGGGGGAGGTGGGGGGAGGTGGGACTGTGTCAGGTAGAGGGGCATATCCATGGAGGCAGGAGTTGGGAGGAGGGGTAGGGAATCATTGGGGAGGGGGGCTTTTGGGAGGGGGGAAATTAGGAAAGGTTTTACCATTGGCAATGTAAATGAAGAAGATACTCAATAAAAAATGAAAAAAAAAAGGAGTTCTCTGGTGTTTTTTGGGTCACTTAAATAGACTATCATATCATCTACAAATAGTGATAGTTTGACTTCTTCCTTTTGAATTTGTATCCCTTTGGCCTCCTTATGTTGTCTAATTGCTCTAGCTAGTACCTCAAGTACTATATTAAAAAGATATGGAGAGAGGGAACAAAATGCTCAGAGGAGCAACAAGGGAGGCAATGTGTGAAGCCCTGATTTTAGTGGGATTGCTTCAAGTTTCTCTCCATTTAGTTTGATATTGGCTACCAGTTTGCTGTATATTGCTTTTACTATGTTTAGATATGGGCCTTGAATTCCTGTTCTTTCCAAGACTTTTAGCATGAAAGGATGCTGAATTTTGTCAAATGCTTTTTCAGCATCTAATGAAATGACCATGTGTTTTTTTTCTTTGAGTTTGTTTATGTAGTGGATTGCATTGATTGGATTTAAGATATATATATAGAACATTTCATCCGAAAGCAAAAGAATATACCTTTTTCTCAGCACCTCATGGTACCTTCTCCAAAATCGACCATATAATTGGTCACAAGAGAGACCTCAACAAATGTAAAAAGATTGAACTAATCCCATGTCTCCTATCAGATCACTATGGAGTAAGAGTGTTATTGATCATGGTGAATGATTGTTTTGATGTGTTCTTGGATTCAGTTGGCAAGAATTTTATTGAGTATTTTTCCATCTATGTTCATAAAGGAAATTGGTCTAAGTTCTCTTTTTTTGTTGGATCTTTGTGTGGTTTTGGTATCAGCGTAATTGTGTCTTCATAGAATGAGTTGGGTAGTGTTCCTTCTGTTTCTATTTTGTGGAATAGTTTGAAGAGTATTGGTGTTAGGTCTTCTTTGAAGGTCTGATAGAATTCTGCACTAAAACCTGTGCTTTTTTTGGTTGGAAGGCTTTCTATGACCCCTTCTATTTCTTTATGGGTTATGGAACTGTTTAGATGTTCTATTTGATCCTGATTTAATTTTGGTATTTGGTATCTGTCTAGGAAATTGTCCATTTCCTCCAGATTCTCCAGTTATGTTGAGTATAGGCTTATGTAGTAGGATCTGATGATTTTTTTAATTTCCTCAGTTTCTGTTGTTATATCTCCCTTTTCATTTCTAATTTTCTTAATTTGGATACTGTCTCTGTGCCCTTTGGTTGCATAACTGGCATTGTCTATTAGATATGTTAGATATCTGTGAGCCAAGATGGCAAAGGGCCCCTTCAAGTGCCGGGCAGTCTTCAGGGCAAACGACCCCCAACAGGGTTGGTGCACAGATGCCCTGCAGAGCTGGCCTGACCCTAGGCCCTGGGTGCAGGAAAAAGCCTTCAGGCTGAGACCCAAGTGATGTTAGCCTCAGGCTATTTCTGCCTACCAGTGCTGTCTGTTAGATCTCTCTGGCTTCATGTGTCTAAGAAAGTTAATTCTTATTTATTCATCCTTTTCTATTTATCTGGCAGCCTGGTAGCATTTAGATTATGTGCACTGCTGGATGCTGCGTGTTTGAAGATGACGATGACATTTTGATGATCTGAAATCATATGGACAATTTTATTGGCAAAAGTATGCATTTTAAGCACTTTACATGCATTGTTTATCCACACGGTTCTTCAGAGAAGAGCCACACCCTGGCTGACTTCATTTCACAGGCTAGGGAGAAGCAGAGAGTGTCTCATGGCTAGAGCGATTCAAATTCTAACATGTTGCACTAATGAACATGTATTCTCAACTATCTCATTATCGGGGAACACAATCCCTGGTGTACTGTTGTCTGCTATGGGCTGAGAATATTTCTTGGATTAGAAATCTGGTTAGAGGTGGAGATGAAGATTCGTGGGAGAGTACTTTTGTTAGAGACGTATAACTCTGGGTTTGGTCTCTAACACTAGAGGGAATAAAAAGCTAAGTTATTCTCTGTTCTCTAATTTCTATCCCAGGGATTGAACTGTGTTATTTTTAATTCAGGAAATACACAGGCTATCCAGTATGTACAGCAGAGTATGTGAACTATGAGGGCAAATCTACTAGAGTGAAGTGCCAGCTGCACTGAGACAGTCCTGGCCTCTGCATGTGTGGGCAAACATCTCCAGCATGCTTACTCATTCTTGCTCAGGGAATCCCTCTTCCAGAAATTCCTAAGATATTTGAAAAGTGGGAGAAGAGAACCCATTTGACCACCTAAGACAGTGTTTCTCAATCTTCCTAATGCTTTGACTCTTTAATACCATTCCTCGTAGTGTGATGACCCCAACCATATAATTACTGCTGCTATGTAATAACTGTAATTTTGCTACTGTTATGAATTGTAATGTAAATGTCTGATATGTAGGATATCAGATATGTGACTCCCACAGGGGCAGCAAACCAGAGGTTAAGAACTACTAGCCTAAGAGGGGTTGGACTATCTTAGACAGGGCCTAATTAAAGAAAGATGCTGTAAGGTTTTAGGTGATGGGATAAAGAAGCCTTCCATAAGCCCCTCTGTCAGAAAGTCCATTCCCTGCAGAGATGCTTGGAACACATTTTCCTTGAAGACTTTACGGCTTCTGGCATAGCAAATGGATGTTCTGCACCCAGCCTTACTTAAGACATTCCTGCTACTGGGGAATACCACAGATATTAAGGGCTCAGTAGAATATTATGTGCCTCATTTAGTCTTCTCAACGAGGCTGCTGACATCTGAAATTAGAAATACAAAAGCTGAAACACTTCAAAGGAAACAGATTCCACTGATATTCTTATTTCCCCATGAAAAAGAAATCATATTTCCATCTGCCAGCTGCTCCAGATTCCACAGCCAGCTGTGTGTGTTTTGTGACAGCTGCTGACATAGCAATTTCCTCAGATTAAATCTTCCAGGATATTTCATACCAAAGTAGCCCAGACTAAATTTTAACTCAAAATATGGCCCTATTCTATTCTCTCAAATAGAATTTGACACGTGAAACAAAACAGCAAATGAATCCTACTGACATTTTTAAACTCTTGAAAGAATGTAGGTAAGGTAATCAGTGTAATAATAATTGCATCATGATCCAACCTCAATTAAATGCTTTTCTTTATAACAGAAATGTGATTTGTTAGGAAAGGGAAATAAGAGGCTAGAGTACCATTTTTCAAACCACTTGCTAAACTGCTGAAGGAGAATTTTTAAATGTAGGTTATAGTTGGAAAAGCCACAGTAGCTTGCAAGTTTCTGGAGATAGAGAATATTTCTTAAGGACATTGTGTCCCTAGCTCTTAGCTCATTCCCAAGCACATAGAAGATCTCAGCTCGTTGGTCTTGGGCATATATTTCATGCTAGTTTGACGTATTTTAACAGCAGAGTATTTATACTAAAACTTCTAAGTCAAAATAGCATTTTTACCTGTTAAGTACAAAGTATAAAATAATTGAAAAAGTATTTCTGCTCAGTCATTGTCTAGGCCATCTCTTGTAAGTAGGCATGGCACTGCAGAGCTGCACAGCGAGACAACCACTCTCTTGCTGCCAGGTACTAGGGCAGAACCCAGGGATTCTTTAAAAGATTTCTTTTAAAAGCAAAGCCTGAGGATCTATCAAGTGTTGTCCAAACACATGCCATAGAAGCAATTTGGCACACCAGCACACTTTTATCATTTTTTCCATATGAACACAATGGAATCCGCATGCTTTCTAGCATGGGTGTGGGGAGGAGTTACCATTCCCTTGGCAGGGATGAAGGCAAGGATATGTGCTCCCTGGTTTCCTTTGGTATCTGACATTATTCAATAGTCTATTTCATGCGTTGTAGAAGGTATCTCATGCCAATAGAAAAATCTTTAACCAATATGATAAATATTAATTTTCATGATTTATTTATTGAACTAAAATTGGTTCTCACTCTCAGTCATACCTCTAGATTTTAAAGACATGCATGTCAACACCCTTTGCTTGATGATACATAGTGCTTTGTATCACGTTAAAAGTTACTGTCTGTCTACCACTCCGCCTTCAATCCAGCTTTGTGTAATCATTGCATGCACTATTAAAGTGAAAAGTTTTACGAAGAGACAGATATAACTGAAAAGCCACCCAAGATATGTAATTTCAACAATGACATGCTTTTTGGTGGGGAAAGTTGAAGAAAGCCTGTCTTAGATGAGGTAAAGAAAGTCTATAGGAGTTTAATTTTAAAAAATTACTTCTCAGAGGTGACATTAATTATAAAGCCTATCCTGTATGAATAAAAAATAGTTTTGAACTGGTGTAACAGCTCACACCCATAATCCCAGCACTTGGGAAATGGGGCAGAAGGATCAGAAATCAAAGGTCAACCTCAAGTGCATAGCAAGCTCAAATCAAGCCTGGACTACTCTAGATATTAGACTAGTTTCAAAAGATGGAAAGGGGGAGAGGGAGGGAGAGGGAAGGAAGAAAGAAAGAAAGAAAGAAAGAAAGAAAGAAAGAAAGAAAGAAAGAAAGAAAGAAAGAAAGAAAGAAAGAAGAAGAAGAAGGAAGGAAGGAAGGAAGGAAGGAAGGAAGGAAGGAAGGAAGGAAGGAAGGAAGGAAGACAACAATTGACCATAAAAAAAGGCCAGAAAGGGAAGAAAAGAGGGGACAACATAAGAAAAAGAGAGAGAAGGAAACAGAGGGGAGGGGGAGAAGTCTACTATTTCCGCTAGACTCCAAACTCCATCAGCAAATTTACTCTCAAGCCTTTCCATTCTTCCAAATACACAGTTTGTTTGGGGCAAAGAACTTAGTTTGTACTTGTAATGTCCTGCCATTAATCTTGTTATGTAAAAACTCGTTTGTCTGGATGCTGGATTGAAACTGAGGGAGAATCCCTTTGTAGTTGGTACATGGTTATGAAGCTGTGCTGTTAGGAAAGAACATTTAAACCTCCACGCACCTTATCTCATACTTTACCCTAGGGGACTTTATGTTTGGTCAGCTTGTTGCAGCTGCATTCGTGATGCAATATGTGGGTGGATACGTAGAGGATAACAGTTGCTGAAATAGCTATGTGAGAGAATAGCACGGAATCAATGTGGGCTAAATCAAGCCCCCAGGAAATGTTCACATGCTGCTTCTAAATGTAGCAAGAAGCACCCTAGAGGCCACTGGAAGTAGCTGCCCTGCTTATTTTTTTTTTTTTTTTTTTTTTTTGTCTTTTTTTTTTATTTGATATAATTTATTTACATTTCAAATGATTTCCCCTTTTCTAGCCCCCCCCCACTCCCCGAAAGTCCCGTAAGCCCCCTTCTCTTCCCCTGTCCTCCCTCCCACCCCTTCCCAGTTCCCCGTTCTGGTTTTGCCAAATACTGTTTCACTGAGTCTTTCCAGAACCAGGGACCACTCCTGCTTTCTTCTTGTATCTCATTTGATGTGTGGATTATGTTTTGGGTATTCCAGTTTTCTAGGTTAATAACCACTTATTAGTGAGTGCATACCATGATTCACCTTTTGAGTCTGGGTTACCTCACTTAGTATGATGTTCTCTAGCTCCATCCATTTGCCTAAGAATTTCATGAATTCATTGTTTCTAATGGCTGAATAGTACTCCATTGTGTAGATATACCACATTTTTTGTATCCACTCTTCTGTTGAGGGATACCTGGGTTCTTTCCAGCATCTGGCAATTATAAATAGGGCTGCTATGAACATAGTAGAGCATGTATCCTTATTACATGGTGGGGAATCCTCTGGGTATATGCCCAGGAGTGGTATAGCAGGATCTTCTGGAAGTGAGGTGCCCAGTTTTCGGAGGAACCGCCAGACTGCTTTCCAGAGTGGTTGTACCAATTTGCAACCCCACCAGCAGTGGAGGAGTGTTCCTCTTTCTCCGCACCCTCTCCAACACCTGCTGTCTCCTGAATTTTTAATCTTAGCCATTCTGACTGGTGTAAGATGAAATCTTAGGGTTGTTTTGATTTGCATTTCCCTAATGACTAATGAAGTGGAGCATTTTTTAAGATGCTTCTCCGCCATCCGAAGTTCTTCAGGTGAGAATTCTTTGTTTAACTCTGTACCCCATTTTTTAATAGGGTTGTTCGGTTTTCTGGAGTCTAACTTCTTGAGTTCTTTATATATATTGGATATTAGCCCTCTATCTGATGTAGGATTGGTGAAGATCTTTTCCCAATTTGTTGGTTGCCGATCTGTCCTCTTGACGGTGTCCTTTGCCTTACAGAAACTCTGTAACCTTATGAGGTCCCATTTGTCAATTCTTGCTCTTAGAGCATACGCTATTGGTGTTCTGTTCAGAAACTTTCTCCCTATACCGATGTCCTCAAGGGTCTTCCCCAGTTTCTTTTCTATTAGCTTCAGAGTGTCTGGCTTTATGTGGAGGTCCTTGATCCATTTGGATTTGAGCTTAGTACAAGGAGACAAGGATGGATCAATTCGCATTCTTCTGCATGCTGACCTCCAGTTGAACCAGCACCATTTGTTGAAAAGGCTATCTTTTTTCCATTGGATGTTTTCAGCCTCTTTGTCGAGGATCAAGTGGCCATAGGTGTGTGGGTTCATTTCTGGATCTTCAATCCTGTTCCATTGATCCTCCTGCCTGTCACTGTACCAATACCATGCAGTTTTTAACACTATTGCTCTGTAGTATTGCTTGAGGTCAGGGATACTGATTCCCCCAGATTTTCTTTTGTTGCTGAGAATAGTTTTAGCTGTCCTGGGTTTTTTGTTGTTCCAGATGAATTTGATAATTGCTCTTTCTAACTCTGTGAAGAATTGAGTTGGGATTTTGATGGGTATTGCATTGAATCTGTATAGTGCTTTAGGCAAAATGGCCATTTTAACTATATTGATTCTACCGATCCATGAGCATGGGAGGTTTTCCCATTTTTTGAGGTCTTCTTCCATTTCCTTCTTCAGAGTCTTGAAGTTCTTGCCATACAGATCTTTCGCATGTTTGGTAAGAGTCACCCCAAGATACTTTATACTGTTTGTGGCTATTGTGAAGGGGGTCATTTCCCTAATTTCTTTCTCAGCCTGCTTATCCTTTGAGTATAGGAAGGCCACTGATTTGCTTGAGTTGATTTTGTAACCTGCCACTTTGCTGAAGTTGTTTATCAGCTGTAGGAGCTCTCTAGTGGAGTTCTTTGGGTCACTTAGGTAGACGATCATGTCGTCTGCAAATAATGATATTTTGACTTCCTCCTTTCCAATTTGTATCCCTTTGACCTCCTTATGTTGTCGAATTGCCCGAGCTAGTACCTCAAGTACAATATTGAAAAGATAAGGAGAAAGGGGGCAGCCTTGTCTGGTCCCTGATTTCAGTGGGATTGCTTCAAGTTTCTCTCCATTTAGTTTGATGCTGGCTACCGGTTTGCTGTATATTGCTTTTACTATGTTTAGGTATGGGCCTTGAATTCCTGTTCTCTCCAAGACTTTAAGCATGAAAGGATGCTGAATTTTGTCAAATGCTTTTTCAGCATCCAATGAAATGACCATATGATTTTGTTCTTTGAGTTTGTTTATGTAGTGGATTGTATTGATGGATTTCCGTATATTGAACCAACCCTGCATTCCCGGGATAAAGCCTACTTGATCATGGTGGATGATCGTTTTGATGTGTTCTTGGATTCGGTTGGCAAGAATTTTGTTGAGTATTTTTGCATCGATGTTCATAAGGGAAATTGGTCTGAAGTTCTCTTTCTTTGTTGGATCTTTGTGTGGCTTTGGTATCAGCGTAATTGTGGCTTCGTAGAAGGAATTGGGTAGTGTTCCTTCTGTTTCTATTTTGTGGAATAGTTTGAAGAGTATTGGTGTTAACTCTTCTTTGAAGGTCTGGTAGAATTCTGCACTGAAACCATCTGGTCCTGTGCTTTTTTTGGTTGGAAGACTTTCTATGACTCCTTCTATTTCTTTAGGCTTTATGGGACTGTTTAGATGGTCTAGTTGGTCCTGATTTAATTTTGGTATTTGGTATCTGTCAAGGAAATTGTCCATTTCCTCCAGATTCTCCAGTTGTGTTGAGTACAGGCTCTTGTAGTAGGATCTGATGATTTTTTGGATTTCCTCAGTTTCCGTTGTTATGTCTCCCTTTTCATTTCTAAGTTTGTTAATTTGGATACTTTCTCTGTGCCCTTTGGTCAGTCTGGCTAAGGGTTTATCTATCTTGTTGATTTTCTCAAAGAACCAGCTCCTAGTTTTGTTGATTTTTTGTATGGTTCTCTTTGTTTCTACTTGATTGATTTCGGCCCTGAGTTTGATGATTTCCTGCCTTCTACTCCTCCTGGGTGAAATAGCTTCTTTTTGTTCTAGGGCTTTCAGGTGTGTCATTAAGTTGGTAATGTATGCTCTCTCCATTTTCTTTTTGGAGGCACTCAGGGCTATGAGTTTTCCTCTTAGCACTGCTTTCATTGTGTCCCATAGATTTGGGTATGTTGTGTTTTCATTTTCATTGTGTTCTAAAAAGTCTTTAATTTCTTTCTTTATTTCTTCCTTGACCAAGGTGTCATTGAGTAGAGTATTGTTCAATCTCCACGTGTTTGTGGGTTTTCTGTTGTTTCTGTTGCTATTGAAGACCACTTTTATTCCATAGTGATCAGATAGGAGGCATGGGATTAGTTCTATCTTTTTATATTTGTTGAGGTCTGTCTTGTGACCAATTATATGGTCGATTTTGGAGAAGGTACCATGAGGTGCTGAAAAAAAGGTATATTCTTTTGTTTTAGGATAGAATGTTCTATATATATCAGTTAAATCTAATTGGTCCAAAGCTTCAATTAGTTTCATTGTGTCCTTGTTTAGTTTCTGTTACACGCAAAGAATGCTTTGTGAGAAGACAGAAAACTGCTCTGATAAATCCATGTCCAATGTTAAAGCACCCACCATGTCAACAGAACACCGTGTTCCCTTCTAGTCCTTCATTTTTATACAGTGTGTGTGGGTGTGAGTGCATGTGACAACCACACACACATACACACATTTTATATGATTCTTCTCTCTTCTGTTGTAAGCATTTTTTTTTGTCTTATAGCTGGCTTCTTCTCATTGTTCATAGTTACAGAGTTCCATAAGTTAAATCTTCAATGGCGTCTTACAGAGTGCTTCTCTCCCACTCTGCTCCAGATAAATTTGAACACATATAGTTTTCTGCTTTCAAACACTCCTCTGTGCCATGCTCTTTTGGGATATGGGGGTGGTTACTTAACAATTATGTCTCCTGAAAGTTATGACCAGGGCTCTTCTAAAAGATTACACCAGTCTTCACTAATACTATGATACAAAATGATCTGCTCTTCATTTATTGCAAGAAGTTGACAGACTTCCTGGAAGTGCCCCTTTTCAAAGGCTAACATATATCTAGCACATAGAGAAGTCGTACATCACAAAACTTTGGTGTAAGACCTCACTTGCCTATGGAATAAGCATACAAACAAGGCTCTGCTTGCATCCTTACTTCATCACCAAAGCTCGACAGCCTCATCCTGGAGCAGCTAAGCAATCTGCTCATGGACCGTGTGTTCAGAGTCGGGTCATCTTGATACAACAGACAGAAATCCTTATGCTGAAGCCACAGCATGTGCTGCCCAATGTATTCTTACATACAAACTTTCCTGACATTAATTCATTGATAGTTTTGTTTTATTATTAATCTAGTCTCTATTTCTTTGGGGGATATATTACACAATGAACACGGCAGTTTAGGCTGTCTTCTCTGTCCAAAAAATTAATGTTGAATCACTTAAAATCTATTTTTGAGAATACAGGCGCCATAGCCATCTGCGGCACACGTGCACTCCTAACTGTGGGAAATCTCTTTGCCTCACGCTCTCTTTCAGCACCAGTAAGCTCCATGGTTTTATTGATAGAATTGGTTTTAAGCATCCTAAAGAAATAGTATCCTAAAGAAATAAAAGATTTAAAAGTCATATTTTGTTACTGATAACTTAGGGGAGGTGCCATTCTGCGCAATTTATAGTCTCTAAGAGAACGGTTGTAAGAACAATATGTTTTAAATATAATTTAAAAATTTTTAATAATTAATGTTAATTATTTGAAAATTTCATACAGTATATTGTAATCTTCACCCTCAACTCCTCCCTGTCACTCCTTCCAGATCTACTGCCACCATGACCATGACATTTCATGTTCTCTGATTTATTTAATCCCAGTTCATGCTGCCTATACAATCATGAGTGTGAGGTTCATGCACCAGAGAATGGCCACTTACCAGGGACCACACATTTAAAGAAAATTGGCTTTCCCTCACCACAGAAGCCACCAACCATTATTAGTTACCCAGTTATGGGTGGGTGCTCATACCTCCTTTTTCCATGCGGGAACGCTGAGTGGCTTGGTCCTGTGCAAGACTTGCACAGAAAGCCACAACTGCTGTGAGCTCACAAGCACCAGACTCATGTGATGTCCAGAAGACACTGTTTTGCTCCAGTGTTCCCCAACCTCTGGCTCTTATGAGCCTTCTGTGTCATCTCCTCTGAAAAGTCCCTGAGCCTTGGAGTGGGGTTATATAGAGTCCCACTCATAGCTGAGAATTCCACTAACATGTATTCTCTGTACAGTGGCCAATTGTAAATTTCTGCATTAACAACCATTCACCACACAGACACTTTTCTTCGATGAGGTCTGAGAACTACACTAATCTATTGGTAGGTAGATATGAATTAGAAGAGCAATTTGATTCCATGTCCATTTTGCAGAATAATAGTTGTAGATTTACCTCTGAAGCTCTCCAACCATGAGTTCTTAGCCAAATTTATAGCACCAAACATGTGTTTCCAAACGTGAAAGGAGGGTTAAATCTGATCATGTTGGTTAGCTTCATAATATCCATGCCTCTATTGTATCCATCCATGGGTACATCTTGTGCTGACAGTCATTATTATAGTTCAAAGGGTTCAGAACTGGGTAAGCCTGGTGATGACTTTTTTCTTTAGATATCCTCTACTTAGAAGACTTTTATACCACTCTGCTGGTAAGAAAGCTAGCTATCCAGAGGGAAGCTCCCTGATAGTACCAACTTGATTTATCCATGTTTTGTTATCAGTGTGTATGTGATGTCTTTCGGAATTGGATCATATCCATCAAGTTCTGGTGAGTAATGGCAATAGCCAATCAGAGACTTTTAAATCAGATTTGACAGTTAAGCATTTTATTGACATTTAGAAATCAATTTAAAAAAAGATGTTACATTATTTTTTTAAAACTTGATATTCAGTTACTTTATTTTCTTTATTACACACTTTGTAAAGGTTTTAATTTCTAATATACAGCATGTTTACCCTTAATGAACAAAAGCCCTCCGTATCTTGAAGCCAGATGTAAAAATGTTCCTTATGCAAGAATTTAGATAGAACTCAAGGGTTGTATAATCTCTAATAACTCAATTGAACTAGTATCAAATGTTTACTGGTATCTAATATATCCAATATAAAAACAGTAATTAAAATATGAAGTTTTGAGCAAACTAAAAGCCAAGTAAGAAATCATATTTTTCTAAGATTTTTAATAAAAATCTAACATCCATAGGCTATTGCATGGATGCAAAATCCTGAAAGTAAACAAATATTCACAAAAAAAGGATAATATGTAGATTTAGATAACATTAAGACTATAGGACCCTTGAAGACATTAAAATAAGTAAACTACACCTTTGCCAATGACATGTAAGAGTCTTATAATGCCACTTTATGACATTATCAAAATTGAGAAGCTGAAAACTACTGACATAAAAAGGTAAAGAAAAGCAGATAATTAACTTCTGGAGGAGACAGTAGAAATGGAGACATAAAATGCTAAGGACTTGAAATTTTCTTTCAACTAATTTTTATGTTGGTGTTATTACTATCCATATTTACATGTATGTTATTTATTATTCTGAATGCATGTATATACACACATATATACTATATATGTTGTTGTTATTACCCAAAAGGATTTTAAAAGACTGTTTTTGAAATTTTATTGACATGTGTCAATTATAGAAAATACAGAGTTTCATTTTCGTATTGTCAAATTTCGTATGCTGTCAAATATATTTGATAACATTCACCTCCCAGGCCTCCTGACTCCCTCCTAATCAGCCACTTTTTACATTCTTGACTTCTGTGCCTGTGTGTGGCCCAGTGAGTTTTACTGGGGTTGGTTCCACCAGTACAGGTGAGGTTATTATTACAGGAATATGGACACAACACCAGTAGCTACAACACTTAACTGTTCTTCAACTGTTAACCAGACAGGGAAGGGTAGAGTCTGAACCCTTTGTGATAGGATATTGCTTGGCCCAATTAAAAGCAGATTTTTATTTTAAGATTTGTTGTGAGGCAAGATTGCCTGCATGAATGTAAATGTTAGTTGAAGGCTTGTTTTCTGAGGAGGCCAGAAGCAGGGTATTAGACACCCTGGAAATAGAGTCACAAAAGGTTGTAAGTTGCCATGTGGTTGCTGGGAAGCAAACCCAGGTCCTCTGGAAGAGCCAGTGCTGTAAACTGCTAAGTCACCTCTTCAATCCCAAAGAAGTATTTTTAAAATAAAAATTAAGGATCAGCATGCAATTACTAAAAATATAACCAATAGATTTAGAGATACATCTTGAAAATCAAACCAAATAAACCCCAGCTAAAGCAAAAAGTTTAAGAAAAATGTAAAAATAAGTATTATAGAAAATCACAGACTATGTATAGTATCTGGCGAAAACTGATTATTTTGTAAGCCAAAGAGGAAATTGTAATAAGACAAAGCTAAAAAATTGAAGTAAGTAAATTATTAAAAGACCGGTATCCTATAAGGGTATAAAGATGCTAAGAAAACACTTTAATAAGATAAAGTTTTCTATGTTGAATTTTTATATTTGAAATAATTCTTAAACACTTTAACTAGTTTGATTAGTGAAGAATAAATTGAAAGAGGCTTACATGGTTACATCATTTTTAAAATGTGCTACTCTGAGGGTTTTAAGATTTCCAAAGCTGCTTATAATCCAGTGGAATTTTAAAACCAAAGCACAAAAGCAGCTTGGGCAGGAATGAATTTACACCATCTTACTTATGGGGGCTTTGGATTCCATCCATTCATTAAGAACAAAAGCCAATAAATACTAACTCACTTTGCCACTAATCCAGAGGTCAGCAGACCCATCATTCTGCATATTACATTTGCCTCTGTTCCATTTCTCTTGGCAAGGGAAAATATTCTTATAAAAGAGGGTGGCCACAAAGTCCATGGGAAGTACACAGGCAAAGCCTTTCCATGCTATGCCATTAAACGAGATTACCCCAACTCTTGGGTGTTTGTCTTCATCAACTCCCACACTGTAAAGTCACTTCTACCCTTCGAAAGTAAAATTAAATCATGAATAAATGCAAGGCATGAAATTCCATTTTTCCTCTTATTGAAAATACATTTTCCCTCATATAATGTGTCCTGATTACAGTTTCCCGTCTCCCTATATCCTCCCACGTCCTCACACACACACCTCTCCTATATGGATTCCCCTCCCCTTTTGTCTTCCGTTATAAAACAAACAGACCTCTAGGGATGATAATAAAATATAACAAAATAAAATATAATAACATAAAACAAAAACTAACAGGTAGAAGTTGGACAAGACAAAGAGAAGGAAAGGAGCCCAAGAGAAGGCACAAGAATCAAAAATGAATTTGTCTGCAATCAAGAGTCCCATAAAAACACTAAACTGGAAATCATACTGTATAGGGGAGAGGACCTGGTACAGACCCATCCGGGCCCTGTGTGTGCGGTCTCATCTCGATGAGTTCATATAAGCTTTGATCGTGAAGATTTGCAGGGCCTGTTTTCTTTGCATCCCCCATGCCCTCGGGCTCTTACACTTTCTGCCTTCTCATCTTTGGCATTTCCTGAGCCCTGAAGTGAGGA
The DNA here is from genome assembly GCF_947179515.1 of Apodemus sylvaticus. Taxonomy (NCBI): domain Eukaryota; kingdom Metazoa; phylum Chordata; class Mammalia; order Rodentia; family Muridae; genus Apodemus; species Apodemus sylvaticus. The sequence goes on along the minus strand of NC_067477.1, from coordinate 83,672,517 downwards.
ATTTGATAAAGACATCCCACTTAGGGCAAAATGTTCCAAGGTCTCTCATCCCTCTCCACATAATGTCTAGCTAAGGGTCTATATATATACTTCTGCCCATCACCTGCAGGAGGATGTTTCTTTGATGATGACTGAGCAAAGCACTAATCTATGAGTAGAGAAGACTGTCATTAGGAGTCATTTTATTGCTAAGTTTTGAGGGGTTTTGTTTTTGTGAGGTGGTTGATTGGTTGGTTGGTTGGTTGGTTGGTTGGTTGGTTGGTTTGGTTTGGTTTTTAGAACAGTAATATTTTATTTTACCCTAGGTCTCTGTTATATCCAAGTAGTGTCAGATATGAGTTCCATCTCATGGAATGAGCCGTAAGTCAAATTAGATATTGGGTGGTTACTCCCACGTCTTTGTGCCATGATTGTCCTAGCATATCTTGCAGGTAAGACAAGTTGTAGATCAAAAAGTTTATGGCTGGCTTGGTGTTAATGTTTTTCATTTCGTAGTATACAGAGTTATCTTCCAGTACCAAAGACACTAGAACCAGAGGTGAAGGCTCTATGTAGGCACCAGCTTGACCTTCCCATGTTCAATGCATTGTGTAGGTGTTGTTTTCAGCAATGGAGCCTTAATATGGAGAGCCATTATTGTCTTAGCAACAGCCTGAGTTGTTTAAGGATTCCCATGGGATCCCTTTGGCCAAAAACTCAGTTAGATGTAACCTGATCATGGTACTAGAAGCATCATTTACTGACAAGAGATTGCCAGTTAGGAGTCTATCTTCTCCTTTATTTGGTGACTCTATTTAGATTGTATTCATATAGTTTCTACTTTACTAAGTTTCCATACTACCTTTCAAAAGGCCATTAATTTTAGCTGTCTCTCCCCACATTCCCTCCCTTGTCTTCCTCCTCCCTTTCTCCTTCTTAACCCTCTCATTACTGCTCCCCTTTGCTCGATCCATAACAATCTATTATATTTCCTTTCCTAACCAGATCTCTCTGCAGCCCCTGGTACCTTATTCTCTCGGTAGTCTCGGTAGTGTCTGGTACCCAGTAAGTCTCATGGAGAGACAAGCTGCATGAGGTGATGAATGAAACTCAAGTCAGTACCATCTTTGCAGGCACTGAGTCCAAAATGCCCAGAGTCTAAACTTGTGGTTTGTTCTTCTTACACATTTAAATATAATAAAATTTAGGAAGGAGTTTCCATGTGAAAATTATCACAACAAAGCTTCAGGCATAACTCACAGAAACTCCTTAGCAAGGTAGCAAAGCACCTGTGACTTTTATAATAAGAATAGTTGTATTGGCTGATGAACACAGCTCAGGGATAGGGCCTAGAGGAAGGATCTATGACATGCATAAGTGCAGATTCTATTGCTGGAGGATCTAAAGTCCATGAGGCATCTTTTATAGAGGTGGTTTCTATACACTGAGAGGCAATATTCAGGATTAGGGCCTACATAATGCTCAGGATATTGGGAGGATTCAGGTGGAAGCTAGCTCCGAATAAAATACCAAAGGATCACCAGGTGGTTTGACCACTTTCACTCTGGCTTTCCAGGTGACCAGGAATCCTGCATTTTCTTCCTTTGAAGAAAATATGTCCACGTGATTGACAATCCTGGCTTCTCCAATGCTTACTCTAAGCTATGTATTGTACACTATGGTTGAACACATTGTAGCTTAGTTATCATTGAGTAAACAGGTAAAATCCCCTTTTAAGGGAATACATACGCTACGTGTCTTTCTATGTTTGGGATACTTCAACCAGGATGATTTTTGTTACTTCCATCCATTTGCCTGAAAATTAATAATGTCATTTTTTAACAGTTTACTAATAGTTGATCATGTAAATGTATCACATTTTTATATGCATTTTTCTGTTGAGGAACATCTATGATGCTTCTAATTTCTGGCTATTATTAATATAATGTTGTGTCTGGAAGCATTTGTGAACCCCAAAAGAGCACCAAGGAGCCTACTCCAGTATAATCACATTAGGTTCTCTTTATTACAAACTCAAGTCTGGGCCTACCCACTGCCAACTCATAAGACAGTTTGGTGAAGCAGCCCTGAGCCCTTATTGGGGCAGGGTTTTATAGGAAAATGGGAGCAAGTGAGGGTATGTCCAGCCTAGCGAGCATCTAATAGAGCTACTATTGTAAGTCTACAGGTGGGTGCTCTGAAGCAAGACTATAAACAATCACAAATAGTCTAAAAGTACATCTGAAACAATCAGACAAATCTTTGATTGACTAATGCTAGGGAGTAGCTAGGGAGTAACTCACAGATATGGGCCAAGAACAGGCCATGGAGTCCTCCCTAGTACGTCGGTGTAGCTTTTTTTTTTTTTTTCTTTTAAGATGGAAGCCAGTCCCAAGATAGAGTTTGGCCTCTCAATAGCAGGAATTAACATGATTCAGCAAGTGTCTCTGTAATAGGATAAAGTGTCCTTTGAATAAAATTCCAAGAATGGTATATCAGAGACTTAGACTGATTGCCATTTTCTGAGGAACCACCACACTGATTTTTATAGAAACTGCACAAGTTGTATTCTCAACAGCAATGGATGAGTTTTCCCATAATCCACATCCTGGCCATGAGCTGTCACTTGTTTTATTAATTTTAGCCATTCCTATATGTATGAGAGGAACTTCAAACATAGTTTCATTAAGAATTTTGAAAATTCCTTTGACTTCCTCTCAAACAATTCAGTTTCCTCTTTTGAGAATTTTGCTTTTTTAATTGGATTGGTTTGTTTTATTCTTGACATCTAGGTTTTTTTTCAGTTCTGTATATATTTTGGATATTAGCCCTGTATTGGATATATAGTTGATTAAAAGAAAAAAAATCACACCTTTTTCCATTCTGTAGGCTGCCACTTTGTACAAATGACAGTCTTCTTTACGAGTACAGCACTTGCTCTAGTTCATGAAGTCTCATTTACTAATTGGTAATCTTAGTTCCTGTGCTAAGAGTGTTCTATTCAGACATCTTTTCCTGTGCCATGAGCTCAAGCCTTTTCTCAACTTCCTTTCCTATCAGGTTCAGTTTATCTGGTTTTATGTTGAGGCTGATCCATTTGGACTTGAATTTTATGCAAGATGATAAATATGGACCTATTTTCAGTTTTCTACATGGACACAACCAGCACCATTTGTTGAAGATACTTTCTTTCTTACCAGCATGTATTTCAAGCTGTTGTATCAAAAAACAAATGTCCATAAATGTGTGAATTTAAGTCTAGTCTTCAGTTCTATCCCAGTGATCCACATGTCTGTTTTTATGCCAATACTATGCTGTTACTGATTACTATAACTATTTAGTACAACTTGGGATTGGGAATAGTGATAGTTCACCCAGTTCCTTCATTATCCAGGTTTGCCTTATGACTATCCTTGAATATTTGTATTTCTATATGAAGTTGATAATTGTCCTTTCAAGGGTTATAAAGAGTTGTGTTGTAATTTTGATGGAGATTGAACCTGTAGATTGCTTTTGGTAAAATAGCCACTTTTACTATGTTATTCCCACCAATCCATGAGCATGAGATATATTTCCATCTTCTGATATCTTTGATTCCTTTCTTCAATGACTTGAAGTTGTTATCACACAAGTGTTTACTTGCTTGTATTTGAAAAGTATTTCATATGATTTGAAGCTATTGTGAAAGGTGTTGTTTCCATGATATCTGAGCCTTTTTGTCATTCTAAAAAGTCATTTAATTTCTTCCTTAATTTCCGTCTTGACCCATTTTTCATTCGGTAGTTGTTCAGTTTCCATGAGTTTATAACCTTTCTGTTGTTTCTCTTGTCGATATACAACTTTAATTGGTGGTAGTAGCATAGGATGCAGAATGTTATTCCAATTTTCTTGTATCTGTTGATACAAGATACTTGCTTTGTGTCCAAATATATATAGTTAACTTTTGGAAAATTTCTGTGAGGTGCTGAGAAGGTATATTCTTTTGTGTTTGCTTGAAATATTCTATAAATATCTGTTAGATCCATTTGGTTTATAATGTCAGTAAACTCTAGCGTTTCTGTTTAGATTTTGAGGTGTTTGTTTGTTTGTTTGTTTGTTTTTCAGAATGACCTGTCTCTTAGAAAGGCTCAAAATGTGATTTAAGTTATAGTAGTGTTTCTTTTACAAACTTGAGTGCCCTTGTGCCTGGTACATACAATATCTTTTTGGTTTTTCCCCCCTTTGGTGAGTATGAAGTATCATTTCCTATCTCTTCTAATTAGTTTTGATTTGAAGTATATTTTATTAGATATTAAAATGGCTATACCAACTTACTTCTTAGGTCCATTTGCTTGAAATATTTTTCTGTCTTTCCTTGATGTTAAGGTGTGTTTCTTGGATATAACAGGAGAGATCCTGTTTTCATATTCATTCTATTGGTCTGTGTTTTTTTTTTAAATTTGGGAATTGAGACCATTAACATTGAAAAATACCATATGCAGTGTTTGCTGATTGAAATGGAAATTTCCAGTTTCTTTGGAAACTCCATTGTGTCACGTGATGTTTTTCTGGAAGCTGTCTTGTGAGAGTGTATGTGATACTTTTTATGGAAGCTGTCTTGTGAGAGAATGTTTTACTGAAATAGACATGTGAGAGGATGCTTAAGAGGGCATGTGATGCTTGGAAAGTAGAGGGGCTGGAGAGATGGCTCAATGGTTAAGATTATGGCTGCTCTTCCAGAGGTCCTGAGTTCAATTTGCAGCAACCACATGGTGGCTCATAACCATCCATAATGGAATCTGATGCCCTCTTCTGGTATGTATGAAGACATACATACTAGTGTATTCATTTACATAAAATAAGTAATTCTTTACCAAAAAAACTTAAAAACATAAAAAAAGAACCCCAGAGACAGTGAAAAGATATACTAGCATTGCTACACCTTGCAATGCTTTGCTGGCTTTTGCTATCTATGCAATACTTGACTGGTCTTCACTTCCTAGAGAGAAACTCACCAAAGAAATTCTCATGGTATTCCAGCTGGTTCCTGCTACTTCCACTGACTACTGCCAATTCAGTGCTTTCTAATGGATCTAGTCACTGATACTGATTCATGTTTGGTGTTTGCTACTGAATTGGTCTACTGAATTGGTCCTGACAATGAATAGGGTAATCACCTCAAAGAACTACTTCTAAACAGGCCCGCAACCCCTTTGTCCTATTAACCACGTTTCTCCCCTATCTTTGCTCAGAGGGCTAGAAGTGAAGTTAAAGCATTTAAGAACCATAAATATAATAGACTTCGAAAAAAATCTAAGCCTACAGCTGATTCCTGTTATTTTGTTGCTGTTGCCAGTGTTTGTGTGTGTGTGTGTGTGTGTGTGTGTGTGTGTGTGTGTATCCTTTCGATTTGATGCTCTGGGGTTAATTATTTCCTTCTTTGGTTGTTGTTAACCTCTTTAGGTTAGAGTTTTTCTTTGATCACCTTCTGTAGGGCTGGATTAGTAGATCAATATTGCTTAAATGTGTTTTTATCAGAGAATGTTTTATTTTCTCCCTTTATTGCAATTGAAAACTATGGTGGGTATAGTAGGCTGGGCCTGCATCTGTGGTCTCAAGAAGTTTGTAGCACATCTGTTCAAGCCCTTCTGGTCTTTAGAGTCTCCATTGAGAAGTCAGATGTAATTCTAATAGGCCTGCCTTTATTTGTTATTTGGCCTTTTTTCCTTGTAGTTTTTTATAGTCTTTTCTTCTTGTTGTTGTTGCTGCTGCTGCTGTTCTTTACATTTAGTGTTGTAATCATTATGTGCAAGAGGACTTTCTTTTCTTGTCTAGTCTATTATGTGTTCTGTGTTCTTCTTTGTACCCTTATAGGCTTCTCCTTCTTTAGTTGGAGAAATTACTTTTCAAGGATTTTATTGAAAAAATTTTCTGGGCCTTTGAATCGAGTTTCTTCTCTTTCTTCTATTCCTATTATTATAGGATCTGATCTTTTCAAGGTGTCCCAGATTTCCAGGATGTATTGTAGTGTCGTGGGTTTTTTGTATTTAACATTTCCTTTGACTGAGGTATTAATTTCTTCTATCCTGCCTTCAATTACTGAGACTAGTTTCCAACTCTTGCACACTAGTGGTAAGGTTTGCCTCTGTGGTTTCTATTCAAGTTCCTAGGATTTTCATTTCCAAATGGTCCTCAGTTTTGATTTTTTTTTCTTTCGAGACAGGGTTTCTCTGTGTGGTCCTGGCTGTCCGGGAACTTACTCTGTAGACCAGGCTGGCCTGGAACTCAGAAATCCACCTGCCTCTGCCTCCCAAGTGCTAGGATTACACGAGTGCACCACCACGCCCGGTTTGATTTTCTTTATTGATTCTATTTCCACTTTCAGGTTTTGAACGGTTTTATTCATTTCCTTCCACTATTTCTGATTAAATAGATTTCTTTAAAGAATTTATTGATTTCTTGTTTAGAGACTTCTATCATATTTATAAAGGCTATTATAGGATCCTTTTCAGGAGTTTCTGTGGTGGGCTTTTTTGTTCCAGTGTAGATATATTGTTCTGGCTGCTTTGATTATATTTTTTTTAACAATGGGATCATCTAAGTAATGGGATTGGAAAGATTTTACTTCTAGATCCTGATGTTTTGTCTTGTCTTCATTTGGGTGAGTCTTTTGTTCCTTGATTTTTCTTGTTCTGGAAGGAAATTTTTATGGGATACTGATAAGTGTGACCATGGGATGTTAAAAGTAAAATGTGTTTCTGGATATTGGGAGCTGACACTTTGGAATGGGATGCCCAGGGGGAGACTAAGACGGCCTAAGGAAAGTAGAAAGCAGGGTGTTCCACCAGAATCTGTTTAGTCCTCTGAGAATTGGGACAGAGAGCTAGGAGAGGCCACAGCAAAAAGTCTGCTAGAGAGATGGGTATGAGCTTGGGTATTGGACTTAGAGACATTGGTTAAGATCTGCTGTTAGCATTTTTGTCCCTGATCAGAATGGTCTATAAGTTACCAGGGGAGCTGCTGAAATAAATCAATGAATCAGGAAAAGAAGGTTATATAGGGAAGATTTGTGTTATCCACTGGAGATAGGTTCCTTGGGGGTTAAGGGGTCTGCAGCAGATATTCTGCTTCAAAGCTGGAGGTGAGACTAGCAGGTTCCATTTAAAGGAGCAGAGAGGGAGGTGAAGATCTGTCATTAGCATACCTGTTTTCCTGGCAGGAATAGCCAGGGGGCCTAGAGTTGGGCCCACTGGAGTTGGAGTCTGGGATAAAGCAGTAAGTGAGAGGAGGGAGAACTTCCTATTTTTAGGTCATAATTCTAAACACCTTGAAAATCTAGCAATATACTTTTAGACATTAATTTATAGAATGATTATTGAGTTACAGAAATGATTAAAAGCAAAAGTACAAAATAAGCCACAATTAAACACATCTATTTCTCTAAAGTTTCTAAAAGTATCTTTAGGTTTAAAACATTGTGTGTTGATTCATTTGTTTCACTAGTATAGGTCCAAGAAACTGAATTATTTAAATACTAAGCTATTGTTTTACATAATTTTAGTTTAGTGTTATATCAGTCATACTATTTCTCTTAGATTAGTAAGGCAGCACACAACACTCTTCATAGATAATCCTGCCATAAGATGTTTATCCTGAGTAATTAATTGAAAACAATAAATTGGTATATAATTAATCTGAGTCATTCAAACAACAATTATTATACATTTTCTAATTGCACTGGTATTTAATATTTTGTGAGACAAATTAAGTAAGCTCAGTTTGCTACAAGTAAAAAAAAAAAACAAGGGAAACATTATATTTTCATGCTGGTCTCTCTTGTTACCATACATGGAGTATGAGTTTATATGTGTTCTGTAAACAGATGTGTTGTTGCTTATAAGTATGCCATGGTTGGGGTGAGTAAGTAGGCAGATCTAGAGGAAAGAGAACAAATTTACCATAACTAAGTTCAAGCTCTAGGTAATTCAGTTCATGAGGAAAAAAAGTGTAATTAAGAGTTGCTGAGTGAACCACAGAACCCATTTTAAGGACTGGTTTAAGGAATTAATTTCATTCACTGACCAACTATAGCTTATAGAGGAAGCCAGCATGTGAAACAGAACAAAGGAAAATCTAAAAGTTCATTACAAATATTGAAATATATACAAGTATACACACACACATACACACATCATCATCATTATTAGGAAACTCTTTCCTTAGCAAACAAACTATGAGCACCAGGCTTAAAGATTAAGAAAAGAATTATGCTACAAATTGTTGTATGTATGTTTAGAATATTGAAAAATGTTTAGCGTTTAGACAGGATGCATCAAAGAGGACACAGAGGAAGTAGACAGAGACATACACACCAAGAGCACACAGCTGTATATATGGGAGGACATATGGAGTACTAAAATCTCAGGTTGGACTTCAAGAAAATGAGGAAACCAAAGTGAGAAATAACTAACAAATCATAAAGGAAGAGACATCCAAACAGCAAGGACAAGGAGGAAAAAAACATAAATAAGCAGGTCAGAACTTAATTTTAAAACTCCTGAAGAATAGCAGAAAATGTAAATGTGTACAGAGTGTTAGAATTATGGTTTCTTGTAATGTGGAAACTTTGTACATTGTGCATTTTGGTTTTGACCAAACTTTTAAAGGCAAGTGAGTGAAACAGAAAAAAATTAGCAGTAGTGAAGGATCGGTGCTCTGTGATAAGTGAATGTGAGGAAGGCCACCCAACCTCAGTGGGGGGATTTCCCCGAGAAAATAACATTGGTGCTTCTGGTAAGTAGGTGTTAGATAAAGAAATGAAAAAAGTCTGGTAAAAGGAACAGCTGCAGTTAGAAAAAAAGAAAGAAAGAAAGAAAGAAAGAAAGAAAGAAAGAAAGAAAGAAAGAAAGAAAGAAAGAAAGAAAGAAAGAAAGAAAGAAAGGAAGGACGGAAGGAAGGAAGGAAGGAAGGAAGGAAGGAAGAAAGAAAGAAAGAAAGAAAGAAAGAAAGAAAGAAAGAAAGAAAGAAAGAAAGAAAAGAAAAGAAAGAGAGAAGAAAGAACTAAAAAATAACAAATACACAGCTATACTATAGGATAAGAACTTACACTATATATATATATTATAAGATAAGAATCTTAATTAGACTGTGAATTTTCACCCTCCCTTAATAATACAAAATATCTTCTTAACAAAAATGAACACCTGATTTGTGTTCTTTGAATAGGAAGCTTTCCACTCTAGCCAAATGTGTTAGTAAGCTTTGCCTTATGGGTAAGGATTTAAGGCTCAAAATCAATGATTAGATGAATGGACTGATGGATGGATGGGTGGGTGGGTGGAAGTAAAACCCCACAAAGATGCAAGATTGATTAAAAATGTTGCTTCAAATCTGAACATACATATACATAGAATTCTAAATTAAAACAGTTACATCTGCTTCCCATTCTTTGGCCCACAAAGGTAGTAAGTGAATGGGATTTAAAATGAGACAATTCTGGGGATGGTGAAGATGGTGATGTAAGAGTCTCAGACTCTTACATATATGGAAGCTGCTTGTGACTGCTGGGCCTGCAGATACATCTGTGCAAATGTGTTTAATGTCTTTATTCCAGCTCTCTGTTTCAGGTATAAGTAATTATTGCCTAAGCCAAATTAAATGGCTTACATGGCAAAAACAAATAAATCCATATGAATTAATCAAAACAAGTCTATTTACATAACTAACTACATGTGTATGTCTTAAATTTGTGTAAGATTTGCCTGGAACTTTCACCTACATATTCATTTACATTTTAATTTATCCTGTAAGATAGGACAACAGGTGTTCCTATTCCCAGGTTAAAGGAACATGCAATAAAACCTTCATTTCAGGAATCTCCCAAGTCTAACCATAGGTAAGAATGTGATTTTTTTTTTAAATAATAATATCCTATTATAACCAAAATGCCACCTAAATCACAAAAGAAGGAATTGACATATTTTGAATGAAACATGTTTATTTTTATTTCACATATAATTTTATGTGTTTTATTGTAAAAAGTAATTCATTTAAAAATATTTAAAGGGGTAAGTAATAATATCGCCATTCTTGGCAATAAAAAAAGTGTTTATAAACAAATGGTTATGATCTTATGTCATTCTCCACATGAACATTTAAGAGAGAGGATGAACAAAGAACAGAGACAGGGTGACATGGAAAGGCCTAGAAGAATGGGGAGAGAGCTATAAAGGTGGCAGACATCCTGGCACAGCCATATGACTGCCATTTTATTATAAGATTACAACCCTGACCACAGCCATCCTGCTGAGCTCCAGTTAGCTGGCAGAGTTGGAAAAGAAAAAGTCATGTGGTTTGTGGGGCAAATGGAACACAGAAAAACTGGTAAAGTCAAGCAGATTAAGGAAATCCAGCAATTCTCATAATTGAGAACAGTAGGCATTTGAATCTATTCCTGACTATATTCCTGTCCTGGAGCATGTGACCACTACTCCCGACTAAGAGGACCATGACAACTGGTCATGTAGCATAAAGCACAGAGTTCTCTCCATGCTAATGAGTTATCTAGATGGATCCAGAGGGTTTAGCCAATAAACCACCCTTCCTAGCCGTCACCTCCTACAAAAGGTATTTAACCTCTGCTCTACCCTGAGTAAATCATATGCACATTTTTCATAATGGAAAAAGTTTGGACAAGGACTGTCTCCTTCTTTGAGAACAGCCATGGGGGAAAGCCTTTGTACAGAGCCGCACCTAAGTCTCCCACAGAAGGCCCCACTGCACTCCTGGTACTCACCCTGAGCTAAGCTAGATTCCTCCACCCGGCTCATCTCAGCAACCCTCATCCCTGCACACTTTTCGAGGTTCTCAGAGGCATCTGGGTGCTCAAGAGTTTAAGAAGCACAGCCTCAGTCCCAACCTGAACTGTTTCTTCTCTGGAGAAACACAGGCTGGGACCCCCATCTTAGGCTACATTTTGTTTCTCCTGAGTGTCTTGTCAGCATGTCCCATGAGCCCTGCACCCCGATGGTCAGGGTCCTGACACCCCAGTGGTGAGGCAGAAAGCAGACCCGCATGGGTTCACCCAGTTACATTTTAAAAATAAAAAAATTACAAAAGAGGGGAGTATTATATGTTTCTTTGTTTTAACTAACTTGATCTAACAGAGAGAGGGGGAAGAGGGAGAAGAAGAGGAGAAAGGGAGAGGGAGAGAGAGAGGGGGAGAGAGAGAATGAATTTTTGGATCCTTGTCAACACATGATACTGTATTACATAAAAGTTCAAGAAAGTGAGGAACCATGAATCACGTTAAATCTGTCCATCACAGATCAAAGGAGATAAGAACCCACATTCTAGTTGTCATGGTTTAATGGATCTGTCTGTCTCACTAATGCTATCTCTATTTCCAAGGGGATATGGTCACTCTTCTTGGTTTTACCACTTCAGAGAAAACGGCTTTTGAGATATCAAGATTTAGAAGATGGTGTGTGAATAAATGACTCCTTTTTCTGGGTTATGCTTATAGGAGCCCTCAGGCAAATGGCTCCTCGACTGTGCACAGGTATGTTAAGCCTGGTTCCCATGGGATAGACTGCACAGACTTGTCAAGCGCCTGGCTGCGTCTGCACGTGTCCTTCATTAAGCATTTGGATCAGCCTGAAGGGGACTTAGTTCTGTTTATGCAATTCACTGAGTTTATATCTTGCTGTTTGACAAAGAGGTTGCTTGTTGTCTAACTCTGCCTGGCTAACTCTGCCTGTTCTCACAAGTGCAATCTTCTCAGTCCCATGCACGCGGCAGACGAAGACAATGAAGCTGGAACACACAAGGAATTTGATTTTCTCTTTTGTTATCTTAGATAGCTTAGAAATGTTCTCTTAACAAGTATCATAAAGACCAGGGTAAAGATGTGTATTGGGCCAACATGATATTTTAGCAGCTAAAAGTACTTGCTGCCTAGCCTGAAAACCCAAATTCCATACACAAGACTCACATGGAGGAAGGAGACAACTGGTCGCCACAAGTTGTACTCTGACTACGTATGTGCTGTGGGACACACAAAAATGGGCACAGACACACACACACACACACACACACACACACATAGAAGGACCGACACAGACACAGACAGAGAGGGCAGGAGTTACATATATGATTTTCTTTGCAGTTTCTAAGATATTTTTAAGCTTTAAGATATTAATTATGTGCATTTAAGAAAGTTTAACCATACAAGTGGAAAAAAATCAATGTTATTTTTCACATTGTCATGCTGACATTTCAGGACCCTCTTTTTCAGACTCATTTTGTCTGTGCTGAGCTTTCATTGTTTTTACACAATTTTAGGTATCTTTCCCATTTTGCTTTTATTTTTTGAAAAACATACTAATTTGTTTCCTTTCTCTTTCTCATATGTGTATATACATATGCATATATGTGCATATGTATATATGTATGTATTTATGTATATATGGCACATTATATAGCCAGATGTTAGGTGGGTGACATGGAATGCTATGGAGAACACACTTGAGAAGTAGAGACCTGAGCATGACTCCTCACCGTGCAGTACTAACACAGGAAGCACCATTAGGGACATTCTAAGAAGATTCGTGGCATCCTGGCAGTAGGGAAGCATGTGGGAAGGATCGCAGGCAAGATGTTAGGAAACTGATAAAGACCATCATTGTTCAAGCTTGGGGAACATGGACAACAGAAATAAAGACCATTCCACACATGTTCCTATGTTCATTTTACAAATCATTGTGAGCAGTGTCTTAATTTAAGGTTTCCATAGCTGTGATGAAACACTATGACCAAAAGCAAGATGGGGAGCTTACACTTGTACATTGTAGTCCACCACCAAAGGCTATCAGAGCAGGAACTCCGCTAGGGCAGGAGCCTGGAGGCAGGAGTTGACACAGAGGCCATGGAGAGGTCATGCTTCCCTGGCTTGTCCAGCCTGTCTTTTTATAGAACACAAAACCAAGGATGGCACCGCCCACAAGGGGGTGGACACTCCCTCATCAATCATTAATTAAGAAAATGCCTTACAGCTGAGCCATTTTCTCAGTTGAAGAGGTTCCCTCCTTCCAGATAATTCTAGCTTATGTCAAGATGACATAAAATTAGCCAGCCTGAGCTTTATTCCAGGCACTTGCAATGGATTAATGAACATAGACAGGCACAGTTTCTGCCCTCACTGATTTGCTGTGGATAAGAAAATCTGTTGAGCTCTGCCTCTCCCCACCCCCCAGGCTTCTCCCATTGTTAGGAATATATAACGTATCCTCATCTGCTCTCCTAGTACTCATATTCAATATTAAAACCTTTCTTAATAAACTCCCAAAAAGAAAGAAGAGAAACAAGAAACTGTATCTGGTATTCCAATGTGGAGTCAGATGATGTCACCCAAATATTTATCAAAGACTCAAAGCTAGTTTCATAGGTGAGCAAGTACTAATAAATGACCTACACCTTAAATTTTGGTGAACCAAATTCGACCAGATACTTGGGATATATGTATTATATCATAAAAAAACACTAAGAGCCTTCTAAATGTTACAGAAGAAGTTTGGGTTTTGGCTTAAGAATTTGGGGGAGGTGTAAGGAAGGGAATCACATCATTTTATTTTTATTTGGGAAATATCTTCAGTGAAGAAGAGTGAAGGAACATGACATGACAACAATGGCTATAGTGACAAAGGGTGGCCTTATGATCCATCTGCTCTTAAGCCATCTACTGGATGAATATAAGAATATATATCGATGATAAATTTCAGCAGAAATTGAGCAGAGAAGAAAGTAAGATTTAAAAGTGAGTACTCACGGTTTGTGCAAATGCCTGATCCATTTTAGAAAATGAGACAAAAGTGGGAGACTAGGTTGGATAGGAAGAAAGTTTGGTGTTTTTTGAGACATTTGTATGCCATTACCCAGCATGATAATTCTTTAGACTGAGGAGGGAAAAAGGTAACCTTCATATTAAATTGTATTGAATTTTCAAAGAAAACAGACGAAAGTAAAACTTGAAGATGGAGCTATTGGCTGAGCAAGATTACAATATTGGCGTACTGCTCTTTAGTTCTTTAGTTTCTCTAAAGAACACCGATGGACCCATGATCTTCCAAGAGGAGTAAATCTGTATCCTACATGATATTCAGACAGGAACGAGACAAACACTTAGCTCACGTGTGTTAGAGACATGCTACCCTTGCTCTGTGCCGGGATTCCAGGTGGTGTGAATCGCACACATCAACTCTCTCATTGTTGCTAACCTAAACACTGCCTTCTAAAGGGCGGAGTCATGGTTCAGTCTTCCCCTTGTTCTGCTTGGTTCCCCAAGTCTGTACAAGTCAGAGCAGCCTATGCGTCTCTGAGTCAAATTGACCTTTTATGTTTGGCTTAAGTTACTGCTAATTAAGCAACAGTAAATGCTATGTACAGTTTGTAGACGCACAGTATGTAGATGCACAGGTCTGAGGCTCAGGAGCAAGGCATCTTATTCTATAATGTCATGTAGATTTAGCATGCAACACTAATTCATAATTAACAATATAAGATGGTAAGAACACTCCAAATCTTATTACTTACCTACAACAAAATATCTACTGAATTTAACACGTAATTTTCTGAAACAACAACACATAAAAGTTTTTAATGTTTTGTTTCATGATTAAATTCTTCAAGGAAAAATGACTGCTGTATAAATAACCACTGGTACGCCTTGCGTTTCAACCACAGCAGTGGTACACACTATGCCTGATTGCATTTTCATGATCCCAAGAGCAGTGTATAGCGTTCAAAAATTAGATCTTCCAAGTCCACAGAAAGATGGTTAATAATCATTTTTCTGTAAAAATATTGCAGCAGCAGTTTATAAATCAAATCTAATCATCTCAGAACAGGAACAGAAATGTTCCTGTTAAAACTGAGTTAACCCAGAGACTATAGAATGCTTGAGATGTATTTTACAGGCTTAAAATTAATCCATTATTCCAAAAACATTTATTCCTCACAGTTTTAATATACATATATATTAAAACTTTTAATATTTATGTATAAATATACACATTTAAAGTGAAAGATTTCATGTATGTATATATTGTATGCCTCTTAATTTAATTTAAACAATTAAATTCTTCTTTTGTGTAGTTAATCTTTATGTAATGTAAGTGAGAACAACAAAAACAATCTGGTACAATAAGAATAATACATCCTCTCAATTTTCTTGTTGATTATTAATACAACATGAGTGTTACTATAAAATTCACATACTCAGAGTTGCATAGAACAAAACATTGTATATGACTATGAAACTGATCACCTTCAAGATGTTATTACATCCAATGCACCGTATCTCCCTTGCTTTTCTTAACGAGGTATTTAATTCTGTCACTTAACTCTGAGGATTACTTTTCAGATCAGCCATTTTATCTGTGCATATTAATCACAAATTTCTACATTATATGTAATTTAAAATATTTTTATTCGATATAATTTATTTACATTTCAAATGATTTCCCCTTTTCTAGCCCCCCCACTCCCCGAAAGTCCCATAAGCCCCCTTCTCTTCCCCTGTCCTCCCTCCCACCCCTTCCCACTTCCCCGTTCTGGTTTTGCCGAATACTGTTTCGCTGAGTCTTTCCAGAACCAGGGGCCACTCCTCCTTTCTTCTTGTATCTCATTTGATGTGTGGATTATGTTTTGGGTATTCCAGTTTTCTAGGTTAATAACCACTTATTAGTGAGTGCATACCATGATTCACCTTTTGAGTCTGGGTTACCTCACTTAGTATGATGTTCTCTAGCTCCATCCATTTGCCTAAGAATTTCATGAATTCATTGTTTCTAATGGCTGAATAGTACTCCATTGTGTAGATATACCACATTTTTTGCATCCACTCTTCTGTTGAGAGATACCTGGGTTCTTTCCAGCATCTGGCAATTATAAATAGGGCTGCTATGAACATAGTAGAGCATGTATCCTTATTACATGGTGGGGAATCCTCTGGATATATGCCCAGGAGTGGTATAGCAGGATCTTCTGGAAGTGAGGTGCCCAGTTTTCGGAGGAACCGCCAGACTGATTTCCAGAGTGGTTGTACCAATTTGCAACCCAAATATCCAGGAAATCCAGGACACAATGAGAAGACCAAACCTAAGGATTATAGGCATAGATGAGAGTGAAGTAATTTAAAATTTAAAGACTAGCAATAGTCAACATGTTTTTAAAAAATTAGACAATACTTGTGCCTACCGCCTTTCTTAAGCCACTAAACATCACTAATTTTTTTTACAGAAAGTCTTCAAGTGTGAGTTTTACAAATGGAGATATGCATAGCACTATCATCAGACATATG
This sequence comes from Apodemus sylvaticus, assembly GCF_947179515.1. Lineage (NCBI taxonomy): Eukaryota > Metazoa > Chordata > Mammalia > Rodentia > Muridae > Apodemus > Apodemus sylvaticus. Next base: position 83,656,202 of record NC_067477.1, on the reverse strand, counting down.
CAACAAAATTTCTCAGTTTGAGAAAATGAATTTATGTGTAATTAGTACTCATTAGCAAAGGAAAAAATTTTCTAGTGGAGTTTTACTGGGTATGTTAACCACACTTCAGGTTAAGCTCCATACCCATGTTAATTTTTTTTTCTTTCACTTGCTTTGGACATTTTTTGTTTCACTGGCCTTTTGCTTGTATATTTGGGTTTTCAATTGTGTGAGGGTTTTGTTGGGAAAATTTGTGTGATTCTTGGGTTTTGTTTGTGTTTTAAAGGCAGCAAGAGAAACTTAGAGTTGAGCAGATGGTGAGGTAGGGAAGATCTGGGGGGAGTTGGCACAGGAAAAAGTATCTTTCAAAAATCTTTCAAAAAGGTAAAGAAAGCAAGAAGGTTCAGAACATCCAGGATGGTAGTAAGTCATAATCCCAGCCCTTAGAGAGTGGATACTGCAGATTAGCCGTGAGTTTGATACCAGTCTACGTACCAAGTTTCAAGCCAGCCACAACTACATGGTGAGACCCTGTGTCAGTGTTGGGCGCTACAGACAACAATACCAACTTGCCAGACAAATGTGCCCATGGGGACAACCATGGCATGACTTGTTCGGGAAATATTAAAAAAAAGACGACCTGCTAACTCTCCTGCCCACTACTGCACAATACTATGTCCCCGCAGGGTCCTGCTCCGCGAGACCCCAGCTCCCCTGCAGTCCATATCTCCAGTGCGGTCCCGCGAGTTCATCTTACTTCCACACAATCCACACACCCCCACAATCTGCTTCTTCACTACCTAATTACCAGGTAGAAACATGACTCTTAGTGCTTATTTAGTGCACCAATTAGATTTATGTATAAATAATATTATAATTTACAAGATGCCAATAGAGTAATTTCAGAACCAATTGGTTATGATTAAAGCATTATCCCAATATTTCTAACCTTATAAAACCTTAGCTATTTTGGCTAGTAGATGTCACACAGTTCCATGTCTGAAGACATCTTGCTTCCTCTCCTTTCTCCTCCTAAGACCTCTGAGACTCTCCATCTCCTAGCTCCACCTCCACTTTCCTGTCCAATCACAGGACATCCAGTGCCATAATGTGAGTGGACATGGAAAACCTTGCAACATGACTGTGGTGGGAGTGACTAACCACTTGCCTTCCGATTGAATTTTGTCCTGATGTTAAAAGCCCATGGCCTAGGGAGAACCTACAATTATTTTGTTAACTTGATGTGTCATCCAATAGCCTTCTAAGCATTCATGTTTATATGTCCATAGATTAGAGTAACTCTCAACCATGGTCAACAAAGTTTCTTTTTTCAGTGAGCAGTGGTTAATGCAGAGACTCACTTACAACTGGACAAAGTCCCGAAATTAAGCAACCATGGGTGCCTGACACTGAATGGGACATCTGTATCAGCTCCCATTCTCATAGGCTCATACCTACACTCCCACCACAGAAGAGGAGCTGAATATATAAGGGCCAGAGAATGGGGAGAAGTGCTGTGGAATTCTGTCTTCTGCTCAGGCACTCATAAACTCACAGCAAATCTGGTTTTCTGCATAAGACTTGCATAAGATCATGCCAGCTGAAATTTAGGCATGGATTAGTAAAGGGCTTGGGAGGTCACATCTTCAGCTAGGAGTTTATTGGTTGCTGGCTGCTGGGGAAAAGCGGGTAAAGTTTCCTTAAGAGTGTGCCCACTGGTGGGTTGCCCACGCTCCTGGGGGTGGCCATACGTCCATGTGCATAGGTATAGTACAGTTTTTTAAATTAAATAGTGTAGAAGAGAAAAACAAAAGGAAAAGAAGAAAGGGAGGAAAGAGGAAAAGAAGGGGGAAAGGAATGAATGAGGTATGAGGAAAGAAGGACAGAAGGAAGGAAGGAAGGAAGGAAGGAAAGAAGGAAGGGTTGAACCACAAAAATGTATGAGACTACTTTGTAGCAAGAAAGCTAATTTGTTTAGAGAAAAAAGGAGACATTTCTTATTTTATTATCAAATGTAAAATGTTTTACTTTGAAAATTGTGTTTCTACTTTCATAAGACTTTCATAGACTTCTAAATTTTGACATTTTTGTTTTAAGCTTTACAGTACTTGGGTTTTTTTTAAAAATAAATTCAAAGTAGCCACTAAAACCTTATGCTTTGCAGTTTGGCACAATTCAGTTTCTTTTCCTAATGCTCTCTTAATTATTAGTAATTATATACTATTATAAAGTTATATATCATTTCTTTTAAAATTAATTTTCCTGCACTTAAAACTTTTCATATCATTTCTTTCTTTATAATACAAAACAGGCACTCATTTCTTTGTAATATAAAACTTGGATACAGGAACGAGGGAATTAGTGCAGTTCAAACATGGAAAATATCCATTTTCATCTGGCTTTGGGTACTGATGCAACATATTATAAAACAAAAATAGAGCTTCCCCCCAGAGAACATGAAGTATACTTCCTGAAATCTGATCCTACAGCCCTGACTAGCTACAAACTCACTGCAATACCCCTGCCTCAGTTTCCTGAAAGCTAGCATCATCAGTATTGTTCATCAAGGATAGTGGCAAACATTTATCATTAATTAAAGGTCAATCACTGATAACTAAGGATGTTGAACATTTCTTTAGGTGTTTCTCAGCCATTCAATATTTCTCGGGTGAAAATTCTTTGTTTAGCTTTGTACCCCAATTTTTAATAGGATTATTTGGCTCTCTGGAGTCTAACTTCTTGAGTTCTTTGTATATATTGGAAATAAGCCCTCTGTCAGATGTAGGGTTGGTAAAGATCTTTTCCCAATTTGTTGGTTGCAATTTCATCCTATTGACAGTGTCCTTTGCCTTACAGAAACTTTGTAATTTTATGAAGTCCTATTTGTCAATTCTTGATCTTAGAGCATAAGCTATTGGTGTTCTGTTCAGAAAAATTTCCCCTGTAGCCATGTCCTCAAGGGTCTTCCCCCAGATTCTTTTCTATTAGTTTCAGTGTGTGAAACTTTTATGTGGAGGTCCTTGATCCACTTGGAGTTGAGCTTAGTACAAGGAGATAAGAACGGATCAATTTGCATGTTTCTGCATGCTGACCTCCAATTGAACCAGAACTATTTGTTGAAAAGGCTATCTTTTTTCTACTGGATGGTGGTAGCTCCTTTGTTAAAGATCAAGTGACCATAGGTGTGTGGATTCATTTCTAGGTCTTCAATTCTATTCCATTGATCTACTTGTCTGTCACTATACCAATGCCATACAGTTTTTAACACTATTGCTCTATAGTGCTACTTGAGGTCCAGGATACTGATTCCCCCAGAAGTTTCAGAGTGGGCAGGGACCAGGAAAGGGGAAATCATTTGAAATATAAATAAAGAATATATTTAATAAAAAACTTAAAAAAATCAGTCACAAATCTGTGGCTAGAAATCTTGCTGTCACATTCATACACAATTGTACACAAGCCATCAACTAATTTTCTGAGCAGCAAAACTAATATATTAATCTATTTTATCCTCTCATGAACAAGATTACCTCTAAAACCACAATTATAACTCTATTTATAGTAAGCACAGGAAAAAAATCAATGCTGTGTGTTAAGTTCTTGACTCCTCTAGCTAAACTATATGAATTCGGGAATCATTATGTCATGTTAGAGCTCATGAATTAAGAAATACTACCCATAAACAAGTTTTTAGTAAGGAAAATTTGCACATAGAAGATAAACCTAAGCATGCTTTGCTGAAGACTCCTAGAAAGACACTGAAATAAATTCACATCTACCTCTGCTACGTTCATTTGGTAACCACTGAGCAGCTTAGTTATATCACTTAGTTATATCACTTGTCTGGGTATGAGTTATTAAAGTCTTTGATGGTAGACAGCCTCAAAGCCTTATGATGTAAAACCACTGTCCTGTGTCTGGGAGAATTTCTGTCAAAGAAAGTACAAAGCACTTTTTTTATTATTCAGTCTATGAGTTCTGATTTTTCCCTCTTCTCTCTTAACAAAGAATGGGAAAAAAAGCAGAGCAAGACATCAAATAGATCTGGAGATCAAAAAAGAATCTATACGAAAGTGGTTTGAAAACTGGAGTTCTACAAAGGTCAGTAACCCACTGATCATCACCATGTGGAAGAAATATGATTGTCTGCTCACCCCTCAACAGTTAGTCTTTCTACCATGTCCATCACATAAAAAGCATGGATAAGTTAATTTCAATTTTCTATAAAAGATGAAGTCCAAGGCAATGAACGATAGCATGATGCTGTATTAATAGACAAGAATCAGATGGCATGAATTGGTCAAGGTCATGAAGCAATGCAAATCAAATAAGACAGCGGTAGCGTGCACTGAATGAGAAAGAATGTGAAGAAAGGAAGATTGCGTCATTTTTGTAGCCAAAAGACAAGGTCAAGGCAATCAGATTCACAGGGGTGGGACTGGGCTAGTATTGTTCACTGGGGTTGTAACCTTCTGCCTACAAAATCCAGTTCTTTCAGGGTTGATGAGCTAGTAATTTCTTTTTTAAAAGTATGTGGAAAATCTGAGATTTTACTGACTCTCTTACTGTTTCTACACAAATCCAGATTCCAAAGCCTAAAAGGTACAACTTTTCTCTTAACAATCAAATCTCTAGTTCAAAGTAATAGGAGTTCAGATAGCTTGAATCTGTCAACAGGTTTTGCTAGTTTCACAAGGTATATTTATAGTATTGCCAGAAGACTAATCTGTGAGAGTACATTATGGGAGTGCATATTTGCTGCAATCACCCTCCTCAGCTAATCGCTGCAGATTTTAATGAGTGTCTTTGCTGAGGATGAGTGACTCAGCTCACCAAAATTTAAAACATTGTTAGTCAGCACAGGGAAATTTTGAAAGGCGAGGGAGACATACATAAAGGGAGACTTTCTGGCATGTGTGACAGGCAAGTTTTCACATAAGAGAATCTGATTGCTCATTTGCCCTATTACCTATACTGACCAAAAAAAGAGAAAAGGCCATTCACATATCTGTTAACAAAATTTGGGTTTTTAACTACTAGTTTATAAATGTCACATTTTTCTTTGCTTTTTCCTTTTATGAAAACAAGTTGTATTCAAAATGCTTTCACAAGAATCCATAATTCATAAAAAATAGTCCACAAACATACAATTTAGATGAGTGTAATCAGTCACAGGCTAATTTGTGTGTTACAGCCAAGGGCCTGAGCAGAACCTAGCCAACTCTCAGTGCTTTAATCCTGTAACCACTTTTGAACATTCTGATATAGTAGCTTAAATAAATCCCTCTCTCAAATATTTGTAAACATTAAGGTGTTCTGAGAGGAAAAGAACAAGAAAGAACATTCCTTTGGTGACTTTCTTTCTTTCTTTTTCATTTACTTACTCTTCTCTCATACATTACTTCCAGACCACAGTTCCCCTCCCTCCTCTCCTCTCAGTGTTCTGCCCACATCCCCTCTCCCCCCACCCCCAGATCCATTCCTCCTCCATTTCCCCTCAGAAAAGTGCAGGCCTCCCCAGGAGATCAACCTAGCACGGAGTAACAAATTATAATAAGATTAGATACAACCTCTCATATTAGATACAAGGCAACCCAGTAAGAATTATAGGCCCTAATCACAGGTGACACCCCCACTCACACTGTTAGAAGTCCCACAAGAAACACAAGCTACAAAACCATAACATAAGCAGAAGACCTAGCTCAGACCCATACAGGATCTGTGATTATCACTTCAGCTTCTATAAGCACCTATGACCCTTGCTTAGTTGGTTGTGTGGGTTGTGTTCTCCTCGTATCCTCAACCCCTTTAATTCCTTCCTACAATCCTCCTCTCCTTCTTCCACAGGGTTTCCCAAGCTCCCCAAGCTCAGCCTAACATTTGCATTTGGGGCTCTGCGTCTGATCATCAGTTGCTAGAAAGAATCTCTCTGATGATGACTGGGCTAGGCCTATGAGTATATAAGAGTATACCAGAATATCATTAGGAATTGTTTCATTAACTTTTGAGAGGAGCAATCATATCCTAGGTCTCTGGGATACACAACTGCTGGTTTATGATCATTCAGGCAGTATAAGGCATGGGCTCCCATTCATGGGGTGAGCCTCAAGTTGTACCTTCCACAAGTTCTGTACCACCATTACCCCAGAACATCTTGCAGACAAAACATATTATAGGTCAAAGGTTTTGTGGCTGGGTTGCTATCTAAATCCCACCACTGAAAGCCTTGCCTTGTTACAGAAGATGGCTGTTTTAGGCTCCTTATACCCTATCACTATGAGTCTTCTTTAGGGTCACCTACATAGATTCCAGGAATTTCCACTATACTAGGATTCCACATCACCCTCCAAATGCCAATTCCAGTCATCTCCATACTCTGTCCCTCCATTCTCCACCACCACCACCACCACCTAATCCCTCCTTTTTCCAACCCCACTGCCCCCAGTTCACACACAAAATCTAATCTATTCTATCCAAGGAGATCCATAAATTCCCCCTAGAGCTTACCTTGTTACTTAGCCTCTTTACCTAAGAGCTAATATCCATTTTTAAGTGACTGCATACCATGCTTGTCTTTCACCCTGTATCCATTCCTCTGTTGAGGGACATCTGGGTTCTTTCAAGCTTCTGGCTATTATAAATAAGGCAGCAATGAACATAGTGGAGCAGGTGTCCTTATTACATGTAGGAGCACTTTCTGGGTATATGTCCAAGAGTGGTATAGCTGGGTCAGCAGGTAGTACTATGTCTAATTTTCTGAGGAATCGCCAAACTGATTTCCTGAGTTGTTTTACCAGCCTGCAATCCCACCAACAATGGAGAAGTGTTCCTTTTTCCCCACATCCTCTCCAGCATCTGCTGTCGCCTGAGTTTTTCATCTTAGCCATTCTGACTGGTATAAGGTGGAATCTCAGTGTTGTTTTGATTTGCATTTCCCTAATAACTAAGGATGTTGAACATTTCTTTAGGTGCTTTAGGGCCATTCGAGTTTCCTCAGTTGAGAATTCCCTGTTTAGCTCTGTACCCCATTTTTTAATAGGGTTATTTGATTCTCTAGAGACTAACTTCTTGAGTTCTTTGTATACATTGGATATTAGCCCTCTATTGGATGTAGGATTAGTACAGATCTTTTCCCAATTTGTTGGTTGCCGTTTTGTCCTATTGACAGAGTCCTTTGCCTTAGAGAAGCTTTGCAGTTTTATGAGGTCCCATTTGTCAATTCTTGTTCTTAGAGCATAAGCCATTGATGTTCTGTCCAGGAATTTTCCCCCTGTGCCCATGTGTTCAAGATTCGTCCCTACTTTCTCGTCTATAAGCTTCAGTGTGTCTGGTTTTATGTGCAGATCCTTGACTTGAGCTTTGTACAAGGAGATTTGCATTTTTCTGCATGCAGATATCCAGTTGATCCAGCACCATTTATTTAAAATACTGTCTTTTTTCCCACTGGATGTTTTTAGCTCCTTTGTCAAATATCAAGTGACTGCATGTGTGTGGGTTCTTTTCTGTGTCTTCAATTCTATTCCATTGATCTTCCTGCCTGTCTGCATACCAATACCAAACAATTTTTATCACAATTGCTCTGTAGTAGAGCTTGAGGTCAGGGATGGTGATTCCCCCAGAAGATCTTTTGTTGAAGAGAATAGTTTTTGATATCCTGGGTTTTTTATTATTCCAGATGAATTTGAGAATTGCTCTTTGTAGATCTATGAAAAACTGATTTGGGATTTTGATGGGGATTGTGTTGAATCTGTAGATTGATTTTGGCAAGATAGCCATTTTTACTATATTGATCCTGCCAATCCATGAACATGGGAGATGTTTCCACCTTCTGAGACTTTCCTCGATTTCTTTCTTCAGAGACTTAAAGTTCTTGTCATATAGATCTTTCACTTGCTTCTTTAGGGTCACACCTAGGTATGACATATTATTTGGGACTATTGTGAAGGGTGTCATTTCCCTAATTTCTTTCCCCTCTTGTTTATCCTTTGAGTAGAGGAAGGCTACTGATTTGCTTGTGTTAATTTTATATCCAACCATTCTGCTGAAGTTGTTTATCAGCTTTAGAAGTTCTCTGGTGGAAGTCTTGGGGTCACTTAAGTATACTATTATATCATCTGCAAATAGTGATATTTTGACTTCTTCCTTTCCAATTTGTATACCTTTGACCTCCTTTTGCTGCCTGACTGCTCTGGCTAGGACTTCAAGTACTATATTGAATAGATAGGGAGAGAGTGGGCAGCCTTGTCTGGTCCCTGATTTTAGTGGGATTGCTTCAAGTTTCTCTCCGTTTAACTTGATGTTGGCTACAAGTTTGCAGTATATTGCTTTCACTATGTTTTAGGCATGGGTCTTGAATTCCCAATCTCTCAAAGACTTTTATCATGAAGGGATGCTGGATTTTGTCAAAAGCATTTTCAGCATCTAATGAAATGACTATGTGGTTTTTCTTCCTTTAGTTTGTTTATGTAGTGGATTACATTGACAGATTTCTGTATATTGAACCATCCCTGCATCCCTGGGATGAAGTTTACCTGATCGTGGTGAATTATAGTTTTGATGCATTCTTAGATTAGGCTGGCCAGGATTTTGTTCAGTAATTTTGCATCAATGTTCATGAGGGAGATTGGTCTGAAGTTCTCCTTCCTTGTTTGGTCTTTGTTTGGTTTAGGTATAAGCATTATAGAACGAGTTGGGTAGTGTTACTTGAGTTTCTATTTCATGGAAAAGTTTGAAGAGTATTGGTATTAACTCTTCTTTGAAGATCTGATAGAATTCCCTGCTAAACCCATATGGTCCTGAGGCTTTGTTGTTGTTGTTGTTGCTTTTTTTTTTTTTATTTTGATGGGAGACTATTAATGACTGTTTCTATTTCCTCAGGACTTATGGGATTATTTAAATGGTTTATCTGATCCTGTTTTTGTGTTGGCACCTGGTATGTATCTAGAAAGTTGTCCATCTCATCCAGATTTTCAAGCCTGGTTGAATATAAACTCTTGTAATAAGATCTGATGATTTTCTGAATTTCCACAGTTTCTGTTGTTATGTCTCCCTTTTCATTTCTGATTTTATTAATTTGGATACTGTCTCTGTGCCCTCTGGTTAGTCTGGCTAAGGGTTTATCTATCTTGTTGATTTTTTTTTTCAAAGAACCAGCTCCTTGTTTTGTTGATTCTTTGTATAGTTCTTTTTGCTTCTGTTTGGTTGATTTCGGCCCTAAGTTTGATTATTTCCTGCCATCTACTTCTCTTGGGGATATTTGCTTCCTTTTGTTCTAGAGCTTTCAAGTGCACTGTCAAGCTGTTAGTGTAAGCTCTCTCCATTCTCTTTTTGAAGGCATCCAGAGCTATGAGTTTTCTTCTTAGCACTGCTTTCATTGTGTCCCATAAATTTTGTTATGATGTGTCTTCATTTTCATTAAATTCTAAAGCCTTTAATTTCTTTTTTCATTTCTTCCTTGGCCAAGCTGTCGTTGAGAAGAGCATTGTTCAAGGTCCATGTGTATGTGTGTTTTCCATTGCTTTTGTTTGAGCTTAAGACCAGCCTTAAGCCGTGGTGATCTGATAAGATACATGGAATAATTTCAATATTTCTGTATCTGTTGAGACCCCTTTTGTGACCAATTATATGGTCAATTTTGGAGAATGTACCATGAGGTGCTGAGAAGAAGGTATATTCTTTTGCTTTAGGGTGGAGTGTTCAGTAACTATCTGTTAGAGCCATTTGGTTCATAACTTCAGTTAGTTTCACTGTATCTCTGTTTAGCTTCTTATTCCATGCTTTGTCCATTTTTTGAGAGTGGGGTGTTGAGGTCTCCCACTATTATTGTGTGGGGTGCAATGTGTTCTCTGAGCTTTATTAAAGTTTCTTTTATGAATGTGGGTGCCCTTGTGTTCGGAGCATAGATGTTCAGAATTGATGTTTATCTTGGTAGACTTTTTCTTTGACCAGTATGACGTGTCCCTCCTTATCTTTTTTGACAACTTTTAGTTGAAAGTCAATTTTTTCTGATATAAGAATGGCCAGCTTGTTTCTTGGGACCATTTGCTTGGAAAATTGTTTTCCAACCTTTGACACTTAAATAGTGACTGTCTTTGTCACTGAAGTGGGTTTCTTTTATGCAGCAAAACATTGGGTCCTGTTTACATATTCAGTCTGTTAGTCTATGTCTTTTTTATAGGGGAATTGAGACCAATGATATGAAGAGATATTAAGGAAAAGTAATTGTTGCTTACTGTTATCTTCTTAGTTAAAGGTGAGATTCTGGTTATGTATCTGTCTTCTATTGTGTTTGCTGAAAGATTACCTTGTTGATTTTTCTATGGTGTGGTTTTCTGTTGGTATTTTTCACCCATTATCCTTTGCAGAGCTGGATTTGTGGAAAGATACTGTGTAAATTTGCTTTTGTCATGGAATGTCTTGTTTTCTCAGTCTATAGTAATTGAAATTTTGTTGGGTATAGTAGTCTGAGCTGACATTTATGTTCTCTTATGGTCTGTATGACATCTGCCCAGGCTCTTCTGGCTTTTATTGTCTCTGGTGAGAAGTCTGGTGTAATTTTGATAGGTCTGCCTTTATATGTTACTTGACCTTTTTCTCTCACTGCTTTTAATATTCTTTCTTTGTTTAGTGCATTTGGTGTTTTGATTATTATGTGACAGGAGGTATTTCTGCTCTGGTCCAATCTGTATAAAGTTCTGTAGGCTTCTTATATGTTCATGGGCATTTCTTTCTTTTGGTTAGGGAAGTTTTCTTCTATAATTTTATTGAAGATATTTACTGGGCCTTTAAGATCTAAATCCTCGCTTTCTTCTATACCTATAATCCTTAGGTTTGGTCTTCTCATTGTGTCCTGGATTTCCTGGATGTTTTGGGTTACAAGCTTTTTGCATTCTGCATTTTCTTTGACTGTTGAGTCAAATTTTCTATGGCATAGTCAACATCTGAGATTCTTTCTTCTATCTCTTGTATTCTGTTTTTGATGCTTGCATCTATGACTCCTGAATTCTTTCCAAGGTTTTCTATCTTCAGAGATATCTCACTTTGCGATTTCTTCATTGATTCTATTTCCAGTTTCAGATCCTGGATAGTTTTGCTCAGTTCCTTCACTTGTTTGTTTGTTTTTTCCTGAAATTCTTTAAGGAATTTTTGTGATTCCTCTTTAAGGAGTGGGGGGGGGGGCTAGAAAAGGGGAAATCATTTGAAATGTAAATAAAAAATATATCGAATTAAAAAAAAGAGGGAAAAAAAAGAAGTAAATTTCAAGGAAAGACAACCTAGGTGAGTGACCCCTGGCAGACAGAGAACAAAGAGAAACCTGAGAAGACCAGCTTTGCCCACTTGGCAGTTACACCTGGTATTGGCAGTCACTAGGTAGGTTTCAGTGGCGACACAGAAGACAGTGGAAGTGAGGGTGAGACCCACAATATGCAGCTCGAGGCACCTCTCTCATATGCAGGCCCTTACCAGCTCAGTTTAACTTCTGTATATTTTTAGGAAACTCCTCCCTGCCTCTCAGTCTTCCTTTCCTAAATGATACTTTGCCATGAGCTTAGGAGGTGGCCCTGTAGAAAGGAGTGTTAATACATATATACCTGAACTTTGGAATCAATGTTCCTGACGGTGGTATATGGGAGTGCAGAGGATTTTTCCTTATGGTTGCTCATGTGAAGCATTAATTATGAACTCCATCTTTTCCTCCCTTAGAATTCACTCTATCCTTTTTTTCACTTGTAAATCACACCATGTCATCTCATTTACTCCTTGTAGCCTTTTTCTTCACCTTATTTTTTGTTCTTTTTTTCTTTTCTTTTCTTTTTTTTTACACTCCAGATTTTATTCCCCTCCTGGTCCCCACCCCCCACCCCCACCCCACCCCTGTTTCAACTCCCCCAACACCAACCACACCCCCACCCCCACTCCACCAGACTTCTAAACTCCCTGGGGCTTCCAGTCTCTTGAGGGTAAGGTGCATCTTCTCTGACTGAACCCAGATCCGGCAGTCCTCTGTTGTATATATGCTGGGGGCCTCATATGAGCTAGTGTATGTTTCCTGGTTGGTGGTCCAGTGTCTGAGAGATCTCAGGGATCCAGGTTAATTGAGACTGCTGGTCCTCCTACAGGGTCACCCTGAGGTCACTCCTCAGCTTCTTCCAGTTTTTCTCTAATTCAACCACAGGTGTCAGCAACTTCTGTCCCTAGGTTGGGTGTAAATACCTGTATCTGACTCTTTCAGCTGCTTGTTGGGTCTTCGCAGGGCAATCATGAAAGGTCCCTTTTGTGAGTACTCCATAGACTCAGTAAGAGTGTCCAGCCTTGGGCCCTCCCCTTGAACTGGATCCCACTTTGGGCCTGTCACTGGACCTTCTTTTCCTCAGGCTCTTCTCTGTTTCAATCCTTGAAGTTCTTTCAGACAGGAACAATTATGGGTCAGGGTTTGGGCTGTGGGATAACAACCCCATCCCTCACTCAGGAGATGTCTGTCATAGGGCCCGTCTTTCTGCTGGAGGTAGACTCCATAAGTTCCCTCTTTCCACTATAGGGCATTTCATCTAGGGTCCCTCCCTTTGAGTCCTGAGAGTTTCTCACCTCCCAGGTCTCTGGTACATTCTGGAGACTACCCCCAACCTCCTACCTCCGCAGGTTGTCTGTTTCCATTCTCTCTGCTGGCCCTCAGGGGCTTAAACTTAATAAATGAAGTAACTGCTCCGTAGAAAGAGTAAGCCAGTCAGATGGATCATAGGTTCTGTCCCCAGAACCCACAATAAGGGTGAACGGATTCCCAAAAGATGTCTTCTAACTTGCACAGGCATGCCATAGGATATGTTCATGTGTGTGCACACACATACTAATAAACAAATTGATTTTAAAGAAAAAGTAAATAATTAATTGCTTTTTCAAGGTCACTCAACTGTCAAGTGGAAACACAAGTCAATTTGCAGTCATCACACTCAGGACCTCTAGTTTGTACACCAAGACCCTGACCATTGGATCCTCTGTCCTTCAAGATCAAGTATAATGCTCTATTTTAAATCTTGAGACAGTCAAGTGCAATGTCCTTAGGAAATACACTTTCCTCTCAAATGCCATAAGTTGGAATATCTCCCACAGGTCTAAATTCCCTTCTGCTAAAGTCCATGTGACACTAGACACTCTGGAAACTAGGCTCTTAAAATTTTTCTTAAAATGATCTTTCTCCATCTATGCTTTTCTTGTCAATCAAATCTGAGGTCTGTTTTCTCTCTATTTGTAAGAAAATCTATCATAGATAATAAATGATTATAACATTTAAAGTTTAAGACTTGTACAGCCTCCAGTCAGGTCATATGCCTTTACAGTTCTGTATTCAACATGAAGGGAAGGAAGCTGAGTATTGATGTAGAATCAACATCTGAGGAGATGAATGGAGGTTCTCATCTGATCTGTTCAAACAAGAATTTGAAATTGTCTTACCTACCACTGCTACCAATGAGGAAAGATTAAAAGGATGTAGTTGGCAACTGTTTAGCCCATGAAAGAAAAATGTTGCTTCAGAGCATGTCCTAAATCCAGTGCATCTATATTAGACGCACTCATTAAACTATGAAGATCCAGTGATCTGATTAAACTACATTATCAGTCTTTTGTTACAACCCCGTAAACAAAATGTAATTATCCCACCATGGGAGTCAGAGACTTCATATACCTAACCTGAGCACCACTCTAATTTAATTCATGTTGCATGACTAATTATATTCTCTTACAAAAAAACCCAGAAATACTTATTTTACAATCAGAATCCATAGACAAACAAGAGCAAGGCCAAATGTGTGAAAAGTTGCAGGATATTTCCAACCAAACAAAAAGTAATGACTTGGAGCCAAATCTGGGTATGCAACAACCCACGTTGACCCAAAATGGGAGTTAAATAAGCAAGGGCAACTGTCACTTTCCAGTCAGAACAGAAAATCCTGTTGCCATTGCTCCCACATTTCCTGCCTGTGGAATCCAGGAGGGTGTAACAGCATCCTCTTACCCTCTCACAGCCAAGAACATGTTAAAACCAACCTCAGCCAAAGAGTGGTTTCCAGAGCTGCGAATTTAATACCCTTGACGCTTCTGGAGCTCTGAGACCTTTTCAGTGCACACGGCAGGTAATCTGGCACTGCTTTCTGTCTGAGCTCTATGCAATTGTGCTGCCAGGTAAGACGAAGTTACCAGGACAAGAAAGTAGGGCACTTTGCTTCAGTAAGAGTTCAATAGAGAAAGACTTACTATATGCAAATGACATTTATCTACAGGAAGAGAATGTTATTCCGTCCTGGTCATTTGTGTGTGAAGTCACCCGTGTTATTAGCTTTTATGATTTGTCATAAGGAAATAAACACTCCAAATAGAAAGTTTTCTGCTAATATTTAAATAATGTAAGTCACGTTTTCCTTTTTTGTAACTTATTAGCTCTTAAATTTTACTAGTTACCTAAAGGCAAGCTGCTTTGGTACTTACTGCCCCCCGCCCCCCAGCTGAGAAGTCTAGGGTAACAGTCACGGACGAAACCTCTAGAGGTCATCTGTGGAAAGATGAGCCCACCTGGGCAAGCACACAAAGCAAGCTTTTGACATCACAAAACTGGCTTTGCCACCTGCACAGCTGACAGCCAAGCATACAGGTTCTTCCTGGTCGGCAACAGAGAACACCTGTTTTTATAAATAGCCGCTTCTTGGCACATCTACTGACTCATAGCTTCTGTCAGAATCTCAGTGAATAAAACGTATATCAGAGCCAGGCATGGTCCTCACATCTGTAATCTCGGCACTCAAGTAAGAGAGACCGGAGGATTACGAGTTTAATATCATTCTCAGCTACACATGTTTGAGGCTAACCCTACATGAGATCCTGCCTCAAAACAAAAATACATAGTCAAGGGGGGTTAAAAAGGCATATCCATGTATGTTTTAATATTAATCATCTATATTTTAATGAACCATTAAAATACCATTTTGAAAATGTTTTGTATAATTTCAGAGACAAGACCAGGCTCCTCTTGTTCAATGCTAGTGAAGATCATATCTCGAAGAACTATGTTGAGTCTCTTCTTTCTAACCTTGATTTGTTTAATATGTATAGGTATTTTGCCTGCATGTATGTTTGTGCACCATTTGCATACCTAGTGCTCTCAGAAGCCAGGAGGTGTCCTCTGGAACTTGAGTTACAGACAGTTATAAGCCACCAAATGGGTGCTAGGAGTAGAAATTGTGTCCTCTAAAAGAGCAGCCAGTGAGTGCTCTTAACCACTGAGCCATCCTTCCAGCATGTCTATTCTATTCTTAAGCTTCATTTGTCTACCAGACCATTATGAAATTACATGTTAGCTGAGAGCTAAAGCTCCTATAAGAGTGACATCAGACTTCTTTTGTCCTATAGTGACATCAGATATCATTGTTCCCAACTTTTGCTAAAGACTATCACTTAGTATGAATGTCCAATAAACACATTTAATTCTGTGAAACTTAGATTGACAAAAAAATCTATGCCTATGTACTGTCTTTTATCATAATGGGCAATGTAGTTTTCAAAACAGTGTCTAAAATGAAGCATTTTGAAGGCCATGGAAAGTCACAATTTTGTGATAACTTCATCTTAAATACCTAAAAGCATAAGGAATTTTTGTTCTGGGTTATTATAATGATTGACTTTTACCCTGACTTTAGCATGTTTGTCTTTATCATGGACATAGAAAACCTCTTTGGAAGCACTTAGATTGGTGATAGCAAAGGCAGATGCCATTTAGCAATGGTTTCCTATGCATATGGCAACCAGTATACATTTCACAAGAAGCAATGGTGATACATTTATTTACACAACTATGTAATGGCACAAGTTCAGGCTGGTGTGAACACAAAGTCAGAACAGTGTTCTCAAGAAGTCTGGCATTGTTTGGTACATCCACACTCCTACAAGCATTAACTCTGGCATCAGCCAGTTTATGGTGTCCTGTTTAAACCATATGTAATCTATTATTGTCCATTAAGCCCTGCAGTAGCTCTCAGATTCCTTCCCATAATTTGGATTTTGAATCCCTGTTTGTTCTTCTTGTGTTCACTCAGACCAAGGACCTTAATTAGTTGGCTCTTTCATTTGCCCCATGTCTTTTTATGCCAAAATTGTTTATCCACTACTGCCAAATTAATCTTCCAGAATGGTAATTCCAATAAAATCCAAATTATTTAGTTTGGAATCCAAAGCCATCCATAGTCATGCTACAACTCATCGTGCAAAGTCAATTTCCTCTATGTCTCCCCTAAGCATTCCACCCCAGCAAGACTCATTTCCTACTGCCATTCCTTCTGCATTCCCATTTCTATTCATTTGGTCTTTAATAAATTAAATTGCATTTACCCTTAATGTCATCAAAAATCCTTGCAAGAATCTACAAACAAAGATAATTTCTTTTCCCACAATAACTGTCTTAACACCTTTTCTATTTTTCCTTATCACACATATTTTATTTGATTGGTTGTTAGGGAATGAGCTCTGTTTCTTCTGCAAGACTGAAAGCAGGATCTGTTACTACCATAAGATACACCCAGCACAGTATGTATTAGACATTGGAAGGCACTCAACCTCTGGGAAAGTGAATTGAACAAAATGTCCTCTTTTCAAAAAGCTAAAAAGCAAAATCACATACAGCAAAGATACTAAGAAATCTAGTATTATGTGCTAATAAGAGTCAGCCAAACAAGGCATTATATTTTAACTTGCTCAAGCATTGTACAGTGGGAAGAGTTCATGGATTCAGGGTCAAGTAAGTCGGGAGTCCTTGCTCTACCACATCCTAGAACAGATCCCAGCCATTCCACAGAACCAGACATCTGACTCTGGAAGACAAATACCTCCAGAGATGTATGGGGATTAAGAGTTTAAAAGGTCACATTAGCTCAGCAGATTCTTGTTTGCGGCCTACACTGATAATAAGCATCTTTGGGGTCTGAGTGGTAGGCCTTCCTTTAATCTAGCATCCAAGCCTTAAACTGCAGCTGCAAGATAGTGGAACCTCACCACAAGATTCATTGCATTGGGATTCTTGGTCAACAAGCTCTGCACTGACATGTTAGGGAATCTGTGGTCCAGTTTTAGTGAGGCCCTGTAGTACTTCAAAAGTGGCAACCGTGTTTCTAGGATTTCAACTTGCTGGACATTGGTCTTAAATTTATTCTTACTTTTTATATATTCAGAATTCTAAAACAACCTAACTGTTATTTGTTGCACATAACTTAGGTATTGTGGAGTGGGTCCAAGGAAATGGATCACATACAAGCCACTTCTGAGACCTATTATGTCTGTGTAAAGAATCAGCTGCTGGGGATAATTCCTTCATTATAGCAAAGCTGATGAGAGAGTTAGATCCAGGCCTTTCACAGCAGGAACAGACAAGGAACCTCTCTCATGAGTCCTTCCCCCCCATAGAATCGCCATTCCTCTATACTCACACAATATGGAAAAATGTTAACATTTAGACCTGGGAGATAGCTCAGTCAATAAACTGCTTGCCTTATAAACACGAGGACATGAGTTCAATACTCAGGATGCATGTTTTTAAAAGCCAGGCATTATACTACATGCTTGTTATGCCAGTGTGAAGGAGGGAAAAGACAGGTCAGGACTTGAGGCTCACAAGTCAGCAAGCTTAGCTTATTTGTCAAGTCTAGACCAGTGAAAAGACTGTCTCAAAATAAAGTTAACACAAAGTCAAACAAAAACAGTACACAGTCCCTGAAGAGCAACACTAAACATTTTCTTTGGACCTCTATACACATGCACATTTGTGAACTTGCACATACATGAAAACATACATCGTATACACACATACAAGGAAAAATATTTATCTATCTCCTGTGCGACAAGAGGACCTGTTTTATCAAAACTTTAAAGTGTAGAGAAGCACAATTGATAATTTTGCCCGATGATGGTTTTAATGGAGTAAAGATTGCAATCAAGCACATGTCCAACTCTCGGCCCCATAAAAACATAGGGACAAGGGTCACTAGCCAAAGCCCTTCAGAGAAAGTGGGGATGCTCAGAACCTCGGATCTCTGTAAAGCCCCATTGCTGAAAAGCAAGAATGAAATAAGAAATGAGGAAAGATTTGCTCCACCAGTTAAAAGCTGGAGATATGGTCAGAGCAGCCATCGTCTTAAGTCACAAAGGCGAGACTGGGGAGGGAAAAGGGCAATTCTGCTGAAATTATCCAGGCTCAGGAAAGACAAAGGGGAAACTCAGACATCTAAATCCAGAGTGCAGAGAAGGGCAAAGACTTTAAAGGAATAAGGAGGAAATGTAGGCATAAAAATACATCTAGCAACTCTAAGGACCGAGCAGTCAGAATGGGGAGAGAAAAGGAATTTGCACACATGCACACACACACACACACACACACACACATACACACACCACAAAGGCAACAGTCCCACAGTCTAAAGAGTAGACGCAGGACACAGAATCCCAAGACTTATATAAAAGGGCTGATGGCCCAGCAAGAACCAGTGGCCCCAGTGACTCCTGGCCCGCTCTAATGTCTTATCTGCTCAGTTACACAGTAGACGTCAAAATGAAGTGTGGTTTTAAACACACATTTTCTGCTTCTGTTAAGAATTCCTGCAAGTGGAAGGAATGCAGTAACAATACTAGTAACAGTTTAAAGCACTTGGTCTGCATGTCTATTGTGGTTTATAAATAAATGTTCAGGAGCTATGTTTAGAGGGCTCACTATTCCAACCGCATAAACAAATGTTAGAAGGCAGAGAAGTAAATTTTCAAAAAGAAAAAAAATTCTTCAAAAGATGCTTTGGGCTTCTTTTTTCATTTGTTTGTTTGCTTTTTCAAATTTACTGATCCCTTTCTCGCGGCTCACAGTTTAAAGAGTAGCAAAGGTTGATTGTCCATTCTGAGAAAGTGTTTTGTGTGTGTGTGTGTGTGTGTGTTTTAAGCATAGGAAACTGTGTATGCCCTAGCACTGGGCTCAGTGGTACATGCTACTTTCTTGCTAGTGGATAGTTTCTATAATATTTCACAGCTTGACAAGAACAGGACAAATTCATTATCAAAATGGCTCTGCCCTCAGGTTGAGCATGAACAAAACAAAAATAATATTTCTCATATTTTTATTACCACACTTTTCTGTCTGAAGTTTGAAGAAACTAGCATGTTGAAAGGTACATTGAGTACTTTGCAGTCCATGAAACTTGGAATCATCCTTATTTGGAAATGAGGGTTTAATTTTTTTTTCTTTAACTGACTTGCTACGTTAGGACTTTTAAAATGATCTGTACCTGCAAACTCGTTGTCACTTGAGACTTTTTTGGATCATAAATGGCCCCTTGCGCATCAAAGCCCTGGTGACCAGTCTCTAGTGACAGGGGAGAGAGGGTGGGGCATTTAGGAGATTGGATTAGTGGAAGGGAGTTTGATAATTGGGCATTCCTTTAAAAAACATACTGGGACTCTGGGACTCTTCTTTTTCTTTTTGTTCCTTGGCTACTAAGAAGGAAGGTGACCAACCATCCATATATCCCCATCATGATACACAATGCTGATGAAGTCCCAAGAAAACATGCATATCCATCTCTTCGAAGATGAACACCCCTACCCCTCCTCACTGGGGATTGCTGCCCAGGGCCTCACACTTGCTAGGCCAGTGTTCTTCTACCATTAAGCTATACGCCCAGCCCTCTTGTATTGTGCTTTTTGTTATTGTTTCCCGGTTTTGGTTTTGGTTGTTGTTTTTGTTGGTTTGCTTGTTTGTTTGTTTCATTTTTAATCAGTATCTCACTAAGCTGCGCAGCTAGCTACAAACTCACTATTCAGTCCAGGTAGGTCTCCTGATGGCAGACTCCAAAGTAGCTAGGATGACTGATGCTGTCGCCAGATCTAACTAAGCCTTTCCTCATTTTATAATCACTTTATCATGCATTTTGTCACAGAGACAGAAATTAGATTGGCATTTTATTCATGTACGTATGTGTGTAGATAGATCAATGATAGATAGATGGATACATACATACATACATACATACATCTTTTTGTTTTGTTTCTTTGTGTAGCCTTGGCTGTCCTAGAACTAGCTCTGTAGACAAGGCTGAATTTGAGCGCACAGATATCTGACTGCCTCTGCCTTCCAAGTACTGGGTTTAAAGATGTGTGCCACCACTGCCCAAGTTATTCATATGTTTTTTTTTTATTTGATATATTCTTTATTTACATTTCAAGTGAGTTTCCCTTTCCTGGATCCACCCTCCCCAAAAGTTCTATAAGCCCTCTTCCCTCTCCCTGTTCCCCAATCCACCCCTTCCTACTTCCCTGTCCTGGTATTCCCTGACACTGCTGCACTGAGCTTTTCCAGGACCAGGGGCTGCTTCTTCCTTCTTCTTGGGCATCATTTGATATGCGCATTGTGTCTTGGGTATTCCAAGCTTCTGGGTTAATATTCCTTTATCAGTGAGTACATACCATGACTGTTCTTTTGAGACTGGGTTACCTCACTTAGGATGATGTTCTCCAGTTCCATCCATTTGTCTAATAATTTCATGAATTCATTGCTTCTAATGGCTGAATAGTACTCCATTGTGTAGATATACCACATTTTCTGTATCCATTCCTCCATTGAGGGATATCTGGGTTCTTTCCAGCTTCTGGCTATTAAAATATTTATATGTTTTTAATGTAACTATAGAATGCATGGCAATAGTTCCAAAGGACCAGTTGAGCTAATGTACTTCATAACAACAGAACTGTCATGCAGATACTTTTTCAGTCTTTAAATTATCAAAATGGTGTTTGCAGTTTTACAGACCTCAAGTCATCCATGTAGTTTCTGAAGGAATAAATAATCTTAAATAATGTATTTACTTTCCCCAAGATAACAATTGATTTTTTGAAAATAAACTTTTAAAACTAAATTTCTTTTAATGCTTCCTTGTCTACAAAGGTGTCTCTATGTCTACAATGCTGGGTTTACTCTAATGTTTTTGTGTCCTCTTAACCATGTCATGAATTGCAACATTTAAATGGTTTCACAATATCATCAACTAGCATGACTAAAAATATGTTATAGAAAAAAAAGGAAAAAACAGAAGAAACTAAGGATGGAGAAAAGGAAAAAATAAAGGAGAAAAGAACGAGAGAAAAGGAGGGAGGGAGGACAGGCGAGTGAAGGAGACGAGGGCATCTGTGGCATCTGCCCACCTGGAACGTCTCCACATTGTGAGTTCCATCTTCCCAAAGTAAGAAACAATTGCAGAGCATCCGCCTGGTACCTCTGCCTGGGCATGTTTCATCAGCTCCACCCAGCAGGCTGCAGGCACAGGAGGAGTTCTGGCCATGAAGAGTAGATCTTTGTTAGGATGAGAACCCTCCTAGCTGTCCAGCTCCTTGCTGCTTTTTTCCAGCATCTCACACTGATTCTTAGCAAAAAAGAAAGGTTGTGGTTGTCATGGTTTGTTTACCTGTGGTTTTCTGTGTGCTTTATTCCCTTTTCTCTCTGCCATTGTACTGAGACTGGAAAAGAGCATGCAATTATGTAAAATCTTACTGCAGCATGAAATTGCTTGAGAAGTAGCACATACATTGCACGATCTCCCAGCTATACTGCATATTTTAAAAACAGGGTCATTAGGTAGTCTTGGCTGGCCTGACTCATAGAGATACACCTGGGATTTTGAGTGCTGAGATTAAAGTCATGAGCCACCATACCCAGAAACCGCTGCACATCTTGTCACAATATATCAGTTCTCCTTATGCAGGAATAGCACTCAACAAACTCATGTCAACAATGATAGAGATTAAAATTTACTCATGCATAGTATTTGATACAGTGTCTATGAAGTTATAAGTCATTCTTGCTTCTAAGACATCTGTTATACAATACCCAAGCAAACAAATATGAGCTAAGACTTTTCAATAGGCTTACTTCATATCAGCATGCACACACAGACACACACACACACACACACACACACACAGAAAGCCACATCTGCCACTAACAACTTTATTCTGAGCAGCCCTTTGAGAAATTTAGATGAATCACAGAGATTTGATACCAAAATGAAGAGGCGTTGCTTTTACTTTCATGATCCTTAATGAGGGAGATCAATAGAATAGCTGTCACATTGCGGACAACCATTAAATCTGCTAATTAATCAAAAATAATGCTCATCAAAGTTCAGAGTATTTTTATTGTACTTCATTTTATGCCATTAGCAGTTAAGACACTGAAGAGCTTTCATTTCTAATTATAGTCTTGTCCAATTAATTTAGTGCTGCTCCAGTCTTGCTTTTATCATAAAGTAATTGTGCATAATGCCCACAACCACTACCACCGAGGAGGCACCAGGAGCTGGCCTCCAGATGAAATCAGAACCCATTTCAGTGAGAGTGAAGCCATTGTTCATCTTCACCCTCACTGTTCCTGCACCAGAGACAACAGAGGTTAACTAGCAGTTTGCAAAATCTCTGAAAAAAATAATAATTGCCATGCATGGATTCATGGCGTTAAAGTATCCCAAGGTTTAATCAGCTAGATGGGAAAAAAAAGAAAAGTTTTAGAAGCTAAAGCCATTGCAGAAATATGGCTAGCCCATGTTTTGCTTTTTATTACATTTGAAGTTACAATTCCAGAGCTAGGGAGATGGCCCAGAGAATTGATTGCTGCAAACCACCTCACCTGGTACAGTGCTTGCTGCACCCTAGAGAACGGGAGTTCAAACCTTGAGAGTCCGTGTGCTGGACAGACTCAGGGGCTCACCTCAACTCCAGCCCTAGAAGACAAAGACAAGGTTTCCAGAGCAAGATCCCTAGGAAGAATATATCTGGAGCTCTGGGCTTGAGGTATCCTGCCTCCCAGTGAAATGGAAGAGCGACTGAGAAGATTCCCAATGCAACCTCTGGCCTCCACATGATCACACACACGTGCTTGTGCATTTACATATGCACATGTGCCACACACAGAAGCAATATGCACACACATGAATTGAGTAAAAAGTAACAATATATACTCACACACATAATTTAAAAAGACTTTTACTATACATCAAAAAAGTAACAATACAATGTTGCAAGATAATTCCTATCCAATGACATTGAGGCAGTGAGAGGCTTATGATTGGAGAGGAAAGAGGAGGTGGTGCTAAGGCTTGGGAGAGGGGAGAGAGGGAAAAGGGGGGAGGGAGGAGAGGGGGAGAGGGGGAGAAGTGCCAGAGGTCATAAGGAGCTATGACAGCAGACATTAATCTATCCAAAGGTTAGAAAATTGGGATAAGACTTTTATCATTGTAAATTGGTATCTTGTAATGAGAAGTTTCATATACATAAATACAATTGGTTAACTATTTAAGAGTCATGCTTTACCTGGTAATTGGAATGAGTGGGCTACGGGTGGAAGGGACAAAAACACATGGGAACCACACCTGTGACCCAGGACCTCTGCTGGAGATACAGCCAGGTGGGCAGGACTATCTGGGACAGGGTGGGGGTCACATGGAGTGGGACCCTGCTGAGATGGGTTCCAGTGCCATGAAGAGAGTCAGCAGGGAGGGTCTTTTTTAGATATTACCACTCACTACAATATAATTCTTTTTACTTCTATTATTTACAATATTTCTTTTCCCAAAAGACAATATAATCTGAATAAATCCCTCAAATTTTAAATGTGTAAATAAAAAAAAAACAATTGGATAAAATACCCATTGATGCCTTTAGTCAAATAAAATTTGTTTTCAGAAATAACTTTTCAATGTTGCCTTCTCTTCAATCAACAAGATTTCTAAGCAAAGTGAAATCAAAGGCCCTGGACATTCAGTGATGAGAGAACACAGTAATGGACAAGGAGATAGCTCAGCGGTAAAGTCCTTATTGTTCAAACATGAAGATCTGAGTTCAAACCTCTAGAACCCATAGGAAGCTGTGTGCATCTGTAATCCCAGTACTCCTATAGTGAGTTAGGAGGTAGATTCTGGACAATCCCCAGAAACACTGGAGTCAGAGAGTCTGATATACTCAGAGTCAAGCAACAAAGAGATCTTGTCTTAAACACAGTGCAAGGAAGTACTGACAACCATGGTTATCCTCTGACATCCACTGGCATATGCTTACCTGTATTCACATACAGACAGACAGGGAAAATATTGTTTTAATCTTTAAAAAGGACATTGTATTCTCCGGTAATTCAAAAGCCCATCATCAGAGAAAAGAACAGTAACAATAAGAGTATCTAAAATACATCTAGCTCAGATTAAGTAGGATTGTCAAGACAAGTATCTCCTGGGATGCTTTTGAAGATGGGGAAGGAATAAACAGAATCCCATGGTAATGAGAGAATAAAACGGTTTGTAGCCACACAAAGAAGTGGATGAACATCCCAAAAAGCTGGGAGTTCACATAAGCATCTTCAAATATCTCAGTGCTGCCTTTATGCTATGGTCCCTGGAGGCTGGATTCATGCAAGCACCTTCCTTATCACACTACAGCAATGCACACAGGGAGTTTATTCTGCGATGCCTTTTCTAATGGATATAGGAATTGAAGTAATATGGGGAGAATGTGATATGTTTACATCAGAGACAAAGGCCCTCAAGAGCCTTTTAAGCAAATGCCTGAGGGAGGTGGAGAGGTTGAGCAAGTGTTGTCCAGGAAGTACTGTTTCCCAGTCAGTGCAACGGCCCTACTTATCAATGCTGATTATTGCAGTGAGAAGCATAGAACAAGACAGCACACTCCGTGGAGAAAACATTCAGTGGCTGTTTCTTCTCTGCTATTCTGTAGTAGATTTTTCCATTGTGGGTCTCTGTCCAAGTCCTTTGCCTGGGTATGTTCTAACAATTTGTTCCATGATCTCACCATAAAGAAGAGCCAAAGGTAAGAATAAGGTTTCTGCCAGAGAGTAAGGAAAGCAAAAATGCAGGAAACGGTGGGAGTAGAGGAAAGAGGAAATAAACAACTTCGGGGAGAAAATACCAAAGGAAGACATTATTTGTAACTTCTTTTGGCTCTGGAGTCAGCAGACTGGATATGGAATCAGAGTATGTGAAAGTAGATGGCTTTTCATGGTCAGATGAAAACAAAAATTTCTAGGCAATCACTACTCATTCAAATTATCAAGCAAGTTTCTGGATGAATACTGGAAAGTTAAATGTTTCCTCTTATTTCAGAGATTTTTTATTCTATCTACATCTTTTCCCTGTTTTCACCACAAAATAAAACATTTGTTTTCTGCAAAAATCACTTTTTTAAAACACAAAATATTATAATGTTTAAAAGTTCCTTTCTTTGTCTTAGAGTTCATAAAATCTTTTCTTTTTTTATTTTATTCGATATATTTTTTTATTTACATTTCAAATGATTTCCCCTTTTCTGGTCCCACACTCCCCGAAAGTCACATAAGCCCCCTTCCCTCCCCCTCTGCTCCCACCCACCCCTTCCCACTTCCCTGTTTTGGTTTAGCCTTATACTGCTACACTTAGTCTTTCCAGAACCAGGGGCCACTCCTCCGTTCTTCTTGTACCTCATTTGATGTGTGGATTATGTTTTGGGTATTCCAGGTTTCTAGGCTAATATCCACTTATTAGTGAGTGCATACCATGATTGATCTTTTGAGACTGGGTTACCTCACTTAGTATGATGTTCTCCAGCTCCATCCATTTGCCTAAGAATTTCATGAATTCATTGTTTCTAATGGCTAAATAGTACTCCTTTGTGTAGATAGACCACATTTTTTGCATCCATTCTTCTGTTGAGGGATACCTGGGTTCTTTCCAGCTTCTGGCTATTATAAATAAGGCTGTTATGAACACAGTGGAGCATATATCCTTATTACATGCTGGGGAATCCTCCGGGTATATGCCCAGGAGTGGTATAGCAGGATCTTTCGGAAGTGTTGTGCCCAGTTTTCTGAGGAACCGCCAGACTGATTTCCAGAGTGGTTGTACCAGTTTACAACCCCACCAGCAGTGGAAGAGTGTTCCTCTTTTTCCACGTCCTCGCCAACACCTGCTGTCTCCTGAGTTGTTCAAAAACACCAAACAAAGTCAAAAAGAAAGGAAACCAAAGTTTACACAACCAGCAAATTGACTAAACTGATGCAGCTGTTAAGAAGTAAAGGTACAAGTATGTTTAGGATTTATGAACATAATTTCTGGTTTGGGGGGTTTTTTTGAGACAGAGTTTCTCTGTGTAGCCCTGGCTGTTCTGGAACTCAGTCTGTAGACCAGGCCGGCCTCGAACTCAGAAATCTGCCTGCCTCTGCCTCCCGAGTGCTGGGATTAAAGGCGTGTGCCACCACTGCCCAGACATAATTTCTTATTGAATCATTTATCAGCATTTTATTATGTTCTTGCTATATGCTAAAGTATAGGACATAAAAGCCAAGTCATATATATATATATATATATATATATATATATATATATATATATGACTTGAGGAAGCTCACCAGAGAAGGTGCTTGTAATATTTAAGTGTGACACAATGTGCTAAATCATATGACAGAGTATATGTGTTCTGTGGAGAACAAGAGTGGATGTCCACGCATTAGCAAGAATTCAGGAGTAAATTCCCAAAAGCCAAAGCAACATCTATGCTAAGGGTTCAGTAGGAGTCCCATAGTTCAAAATGTGAGGTGGAATGTGGAGTCCTGTATGGCTGTTGGTCAGTGTCCAGGTAGAGGGGCCTGCAATGAGAAGGCTTCCTTCAAAATGAAGACAGGAACTTAGGACTGTGAAATCCAGCTGAATACATCTCACGGTCTGGAGCTGCGGACACTGATATTTCATGACCAGGCTATCCACAACCTACCAGGATCCCCAGGGTGGTTCGAGCTTAACCTTCTCACCACAACCGGAGGGTGCTTGCACCCACAAGCTGCAACCACTCCCCTATTCACTCCACTAAGCTGCAGCTGCTGGGAGCTATCAATCCAGCAGACTTTCCTCCAGTGGGCAGGGTGGCCATCAAAGGCATAAGGGAAGGAAGAGGCAGCACAAACGAAGCCCAGAGGGCGTGGAGAGCAGCTCCGTGTTGGTGAGTTCTACTCAAAGTTCCTAAAGGGGGCACAGTTCCTGGTGAAGGATCTTAGTATTCTTGTTTCCCTCTTCCCATCACTTGTTCTTCCCTCGCCCATCATGTCAGCATTAAACGCTCCATGCCCAGAACACAATACCCCATAGCACTACCAGCGTTTGCTTGTCCGTTCTTCTCTGTTCTGCAGAAGGGCCTCTTCCATTCTGTCCTTTAGTGCTTAGTTTCCCTCACTGCTGACCTGATCCTGGCACTGCTTTCAGATTCCCCATCACAAAGCTAACACAGTGTGTCCAGCAAGCCAACAAAATGAGGGAGGTTGTTTTCATTAAAGAAATGAAGGGAAATAAAGACAAAGAACACACTAAGTGTATTTCTTCCCTTCCAAATAAAATCTTACAGGTTTCGCTCTGCACTGAGAATGACAGATTGATGCTGTGCCTAAATATAAAACAAAATTCTCTGTTTTTAGGTTTTATGAGACTCTTGTGTGGAAAGAGCAGAGTAAATCTTAAATGGGATCTGAGGATCACATTTTAAAATACAAATGCAAAAATACCCCCAGAAAGAAATATAGGAATTGAAAAGGAAAACTAACATTTGTGGATTAGCATTTTTTGGGAAAAAAAAAAAGAAATGTTAAATTTGAGGATAAAAGGAAAAACGGTGGCTTTAGCTATTTAAAAGTTTGTACCGAAAAGAGATAGGGCACATTCCCTTTAGCTTCGAGCAGGAGCAGGTGATGCCTTTGATAAGGTGAATAAATTCAATTCAGGAAAGAAGTGCTACGACATATTACCCTATTCTGGCTAGTTTTATGTCAATTTGACACAAGCTAGCATCAGCTGGGAGAAGGAAGGCCCAATAAAGATAATGCCTCCATAAGACTGGGCTCTAGGCAAGGCTGGGGGCACTTCCTTCCTTAGTGTTTGATGTTGGAGGACCCATCGCATTGTGGCGAACCACCCCTGGGCTGGTGGTCCTAAGCTCTGTGAGAAAGCCGGTAGAGCAAGCTTTGAGGAGCAAGCCAGTAAACAGTGCCCTCCATGGCCTCTTGCATCAGGTCCTACCTCCGAGTCCCTGCCCTGTTTGAGCTGCTCTTACTTCCAGTGGTGAGGAGCACTCATACAGAGATGTACGTGAAAGAAACCCATGACTCCTCAAGTTGGTCTGATCATGGTGTTTTGTCACAGCAATGGTCACCCTAAGACTTACTCTCAAATGAAATGCGTACATTGAAAGTTGCTAAGCTTTCCAGCAATTAAAGTACTTGAGAATAAGTGGAATGAACAACTTGAAAATATATTAGATACATTATTATGTGACTCTTAGTATTCTTTTTTTTATTCGATATATTTTTTATTTACACTTCAAATGATTTCCCCTTTTCTAGCCCCCCACTCCCCGAAAGTCCCATAAGCCCCCTTCCTTCCCCTGTTTTCCCACCCACCCCTTCCCACTTCCCTGTTCTGGTTTTGCCGAATACTGCTACACTGAGTCTTTCCAGAACAAGGGGCCACTCCTCCGTTCTTCTTGTACCTCATTTGATGTGTGGATTATGTTTGGGGTATTCCAGTTTTCTAGGTTAATATCCACTTATTAGTGAGTGCATACCATGATTGATCTTTTGAGCCTGGGTTACCTCACTTAGTATGATGTTCTCCAGCTCCATCCATTTGCCTAAGAATTTCATGAATTCATTGTTTCTAATGGCTGAATAGTACTCCATTGTGTAGATATACCACATTTTTTGCATCCATTCTTCTGTTGAGGGATACCTGGGTTCTTTCCAGCTTCTGGCTATTATAAATAGGCCTGCTATGAACATAGTGGAGCATATATCCTTATTACATGCTGGGGAATCTTCTGGGTATATGCCCAGGAGTGGTATAGCAGAATCTTCCGGAAGTGAGGTGCCCAGTTTTCTGTTATTTTTATATTTGAGTGGTTATCTTCTTTTGGGTTTGATGAAAGAAGGTAACTATCTTGCTTTTTCCAGGGTGTCGTTTCCCTCCTTGTATTGGTGTTTTCCTCCTATTATTCGTTGTAGAGCTGGGTTTGTAGAAAGATATTGTGTAAATTTGGTTTTGTCATGGAATATCTTGGTTTCTCCATCTATGGTGATTGAGAGTTTTTCTGGGTATAGTACTCTTGGCTGGCATTTGTGTTTTCTTAGAGTCTGCATGAGATCTGCCCAGGATCTTCTAGCTTTCATGGTCTCTGGTGAGAAGTCTGGTGTGATTCTGATAGGGCTTCCTTTATATGTTACTTGGCCTTTTTTCTCTTACTGCCTTTAATATTCTTTCTTTGTTTAGTGCATTTGGGGTTTTGATTATTATGTGACAGGAGGTATTTCTGCTCAGGTCCAGTCTGTTTGGAGTTCTGTAGGCTTCTTGGGTATTCATGGGCATTTCCCAACTCTTTAAGTTGGGAAAGTTTTCTTCCATAATTTTCTTGAAGATATTTGCTGGCCCTTTCAGCTGTAAATCTTCACTCTCATCTATACCTATAATCCTTAGGTTTGGTCTTCTCATTGTGTCCTGGATTTCCTGGATGTTCTGGAATACAAGCTTTTTGCGTTTTGCATTTTCTTTGACTGTTGAGTCAATGGTTTCTATGGCATCTTCGGCATCTGAGACTCTTTCTTCCATCTCTTGTATTCTGTTGTTGATATTTGCATCTATAGCCCCTGATTTCTTCTCAAGGTTTTCTATCTCCAAAGTTGTCTCCCTTTGTGATTTCTTAGTTGTTTCTACTTCTGATTTTAGATCCTGGATGGTTTTGCTTAGCTCCTTCACTTGCTTGTTTGTGTTTTCCTGTAATTCTTTAAGAGATTTTTGTGTTTCCTCTTTCATGACTTCTGCCTTTTGACTCAAGTTTTCCTGCATTTCTTTAAGTTTTTTTTTTTTTTTTTTGCACTTCTTTATTGGCTTCTATCTCTTGAGCCTTATTCTCCTGAATTTCTTTAAGTGATTTTTGTGTTTCCATTATATGGGTTTCTAGCTTATTCATATTCCCCTGTATTTCTTTAAGAGATTCATTTATGTCCTTTTTGTGTTCTTCTAGCAGCATCATGACCAGTGATTTTAAATCCAAATCTTGTTACCTGGTGTGTTGGCATAACCAGGACTTGCTGATGTTGGTTCAGATGCTGCCATATTGCCTAGATTTCTATTAGTAGCATTCCTGCATTTGCCCTTCGCCATCTTGTTCTCTGGCTGTTAGTTGGTCTTTTCTCTGGCTTGTGTTTGAGCCTCTTATGAGGCTCTAGGGATATTTCTGCAACACTGGATGGCTGGGTTTCCCCTGTTGCAGATTGCTGATGTGTATCTCTTGGGTGCCCTTCTAGCCCTAGTGTGCCTTGCCCCAGATTGTGTCTGTGAACCAGATGGTGCCTGTTTGCTCCTTCAGGGAGTGCTGATGGTGTATGCTGCGGGACCTTTTCCGAGTGATGATTACTCTGCTGGGCAGCTGATCTCCCAATCGGGTTGGTACACACAAGGCTAGCCTAGCTGTTCAGGCCCTGAGTCTAGGCAAAAGCCTGGCTGGCGGGCCAAGATCTGAGGAAAGTTCCCCTCGGTCTATGAGTGTTAACTGGTTCTGTCAGGTGGCTCCCTGAAAGTGCCAGGAGAGTCTGCTGGGCTAACAACCACCTGGCCAGGTTGGCACATAGATGGCCCACCGAGCAGCCCAGTTCTTGGGGTCAGTCCAGGGCCTGTCCGGCCTAGACCCCTACTATGTTAGCCTTGGGCAATGACTGTTAGCTGGCTTTGCCTGCTAGAACTCTCTGGCGTCCTGTAATCAAAATGGTGTGCGCACCGGGCCGGGCAAACAACCTCCTGGCCGGGTTTACACACCGATGCCCCCCCACCCCCCGAACAGCCCTGGTCCTGGGTGCAGGCCAATGCCCGTTGGGCTTAGACCCCTGCGATGTTGGCCTCGGGTTATATTTGCGTACCTCAGGCTGTCTTATTTCTCTGGCATCCAAGAACCAAGATGGAGGCAAGTCTCTCCTAACTGACTGGCAGGAGGCAGAGTTCTGATGTAGCTTCTGTGCGGTGAAAGGCTCTGTAAATCCACTGCTGCTTGCAGCCCGGCTGGCCAGCGAAGGTCAGTGGTAGTGGGCACAAGGCCTGCCTGGGCCCTGTCACCTTGGTTCCACTGCTGATGGCCCTTCCACTGGACTAGCCGCTGCTGCTGTTGCCGCTGCCGCTGCTGCCCCTGAAATCCGACTCTTAGTATTCTAAAGTGTATTTAACTTTCTGCATTTGATTTTACCATACGATCCCCAAATTTCTTCCACAGACCCAGTTCCCATGTCAAGGAAGATAGATTTTTGTATTCCCAACATCTGTTTGATTTCTATCTGCAAATGAACATATAAGAAGCTATTCCCAATAGGTAACTGCTTGCAAATGAAAATTTAGTTTTCTCCAAGAGAGTCTCCCTGGGGAAACAAGCTACTTTTAAGTGTAGGCCCTATGTTCAGCAGTAGAGGGACAACAGAATAAACAAAACAAAACAAAACTCAATGGCATCTTTAGGTTCCTTGTCTCATGTCATTCTAAGACATTGTTCTTCCTGTCTTTTTTGAAACTTTTATTTTTAATTTAATTTATTTATTTATTTTATTTTTTTACCCCACAGGTCCTTTCCATACATAGTACGATTTCTAGTTCTCTGTTTTTATGGGATTCCTGAGCCTGGGAACAAGAGCTTTTCTGCTCTGTATCTATTTCTTGTGCCTTTTCTTAGCTGCCTTTTATTCTGTTTGTTTGTTTTGTCCTATTCAAGTTTGTTTGCTTTATTATATCTCATTACAGCTTATTTTACTATTATCCCTTAGATGCCTCTTGGTTTACTTTTTGGGCAAGATTATTTTTCTTTTTTATTAGATATTTTCTACATATCAAATGTTACCCCCTTTCCTCATTTCCCCTCCAAAACCCCCTATCACATCCCCTTGCCCCTGCTCACTAACCCACCCACTCCTGCTTCCCTGTCCTGACATTCCCCTACACTGGAGCATCGAGCCTTCACAGGACCAAGGGCCTCTCACTGACGTCCCACAAGGCCATCCTCTGCTGTATATACAGCTGGAGCCATGGGTCCCTCCACATGAGAAGCACCTAAAGAAAAGTTCAACATCCTTAGTCATCAGGGAAATGCAAATCAAAACAACCCTGAGATTCTACCTCACACCAGTCAGAATGACTAAGATCAAAAACTCAGGCAACAGCAGATCCTGGCGAGGATGTGAAGAAAGAGGAACACTCCTCCATTGCTGGTGGGATTGCAAGCTGGTACAATCACTCTGGAAATCAGTTTAGTGGTTTCTCAGAAAATTGGACATAGCACTACCAGATGACCCATTTATACCACTCCTAGGCATATACCCATAAGTTGCAATAAGAACACATGCTCCACTATGTTCATAGCACTCTTATTCATAATAGTCAATAGCTGGAAACCACCCAGATGTCCCTCAACAGAGGAATGGATACAGAAACTAGGGAACATTTACACAATGGAGTACTACTCAGCTATTAAAAACAATGAATTAATGAAATTCTAAGGCAAATGGATGGAAGAAAATATCATCCTGAGTGAGGTAACCCAATCATAAAAGAACACACATGGTATGCACTCACTGATGAGTGGTTATTAGCCCAGAAGTTCGGAGTACCCAAAATACAATTCACAAACCATGAGAAACTCAAGAAAAAGGAAGACCAGAGTGTGGATACTTCGGTCCTTTTTAGAAGGGGGATCAAAATACCTATGGGAGGAGATACAGAGACAAAGTGTGGAGCAGAAACTGAAGGAAAGGCCACCAGTGACTTTCCCACCTGGGGATCTGTCCCATATACAGTTACCAAACCCAAACACTATTGTGGATGCCAACAAGTGCTTGCTGACAGGATGTAGCTGTCTCCTGAGAGGCTCTACCAGTGCCTGACAAATACAGAAGTGGATACTAGCAGCCATCCATTGGACTAAGTCTCTTTGTTTTCTAATGAGAGAAAGGGGATGAATCCAGAAGGATAGGGAGTTGGAGAGGAACCAGGAAGAGTGCAGGGACGAGAACCTGTAATCAGAGAATATTGTATGAAAAACAAAAGCACCCAGTTACAATAAAAGAAAAATATTTTAAATGATTTTAATGTAGATTTTAATGTATGTTTAATAAAGTTATTTTATATGTGCCAATACTACATCATATAGTCTATTTATCTATGTATTCTTTATTGGTTAATTATGAATTAATGGAAATAATTATACAAGCACTTGGTAGAGAGAGGGACTATAAAGAAAAGTTCAAATATGTCTAACTTTAATAAATACAATGCAATATAATAGATTCTGAGGCACTGAGCCAGTGATCAGAAGTCTTGGTGTCAGTCCAGGCTTTCCAACTGTAGGTGTTCAAGACCTGGAACCAGTGAATGACTTACTATAGGATGGGTTAAATCACCTATACTCCACTATACTATACTGTACTAGAATACACTATAGGATGGGTAAATCATAGTGCTCTGGGTCTGGGGTAAATATGTATGTCTTAATGTACCTCAACCTCATCGCATTAAAAACAAATTCCCAGAACCTTTATTTCAACCAACATTAATAGTCCATTTTCTTTAAGGGTGGGTGTTGTGTGTGAGAGGACTTTTCCTTTGGATACAACACCCATGTCTACTAGCCCAAGAAAAGAAGATATTGACAGACCAAAGTACAGATACCAAAGTCCAACTTGGAGAACTAATGGGTTTTCTTCGGATTACTAACAGGACTGTGAATGAAGTGTTATTTTTAGGGGCAGAAATGACTCAAAGAAGGCTGCATCATCAAAGCCACCCTAGCCCGAGTGACAAGTCACAAAAGCTGGGAACCTGGAGCACACAGCACAGCCTGCAGGCAACTCAACAGGCTGGAGAGAAGGAAGTGTCTTTTCCACTCAGTAGGTTTAAATTTCTTCTAGGCAGCTCAGCTGGTTTCCGCTTCCTCCGGGCAGGTGATCTGATCTGAGTCTTCTTGTCTCTCAGCAGGCTTTGTTGTTTTCCCTTGGAAGAGAAGGACCAGTAAATCTGGTCAGTGTGAGGGACTTCCTGAGTGATTTTGAGTTATTTTCTGGCCTAAGTAGCTTCCCTGAAGGACAGAATGTTTCAGAAACTGTTACACATGTGGCCCCTAGAAGGCTGCCCATACTCCAGAAGATGACCCGACACATATGTGCTTAAAGACAGCACTAATTGGACTCAGTGAGAAATAACAAAAAAAATTAAAATCTATTTTTAAAAAGGATATCAAACCAGGGAGATGAATTTGTGATTAAGAGCACTTGCCACCCTTGCAGAGGACCCAGGTTTGGCCCCCAGCACTGATGTGGTGACTTATAACCACGTAAAACTCCAGTTCCAAGGGATATGATGCACTCCTCTGACATCTGCCAGCACTATGCACACATATGGTACACATACACACATGCAGATAAAACATTCATATACACAAAATATAAACAAATCTAACAATGTTTTTTGAAGAAGCACATGAAGTTAGGAAAGAGATGCTGTAGAGATTGCCAGAGGAAAGCATGGGTGGAGGAGGATGAAAGGGAGATATAATCAAGATATACACATATAAAAAAAAATGTTCAAAGAACAAATTATGGGAGAAAAACCAGTCCTAAGGAAGATCTGTCAGCAAAGCCAGAACTTAATCGGGAAATTCTCTTCATTCTTGCCTTTCTCTGGGCGTAGGCTGCCCCTGGTTCTTCTCATATTGGAAATGGCTAGCCCACTCTCTTGACTTCCTTGCTGTATGGCCCGTGATATGTACTTTGACATTCTGGTCATCTTTTGGTCTTGGTTCCAATTCCTTTCTTCTTAAGCAGCAAACACAGCCCAAGCAGAAACCAGAAGATGATGACACAGATTCCTAGAGGGACAGAGTTATATTAGGCACACAACAGAGGCTGAACACTAATGCCCAAATTCTCACATTTTCAGTATTGTGATTGATTACTTGAAGAAATATAGAAATTTTTCTATCTTTGGCTGGATTGCAAAAGCATAAAAGAGGCCGGGCGTATGTGAGAAAATAAAAAAGCACTATATAATTAGCAATTGCGTAGTAGTATGCAAACACTAAAACTTCAAATGTTTTCAACTATAAATATAGGCATTAGGATAGATCTTGTAGGATGAAACCTGAACAGAAAACAGCTTTGTAGCTGGAATTCTGAGCTTCATTATCTCATAGAGGCTCACATGTAGGCAAACGCCAGAATAATAGCCAAATATAGAAATAAATTCTTGTAAGAAAGTCAAGAAAAGATGTTCTTCACTCTCAGAGATAGCAAGTGTACTAAAACTTAATAGCTTGCTTTATAAAAGTCTATGCTTCCACGGTAAATTTGGATTTAATTAAAGTTAACTTTACTGGGCCTATTTATACTGGCACATTAAAGTTAGCATCTTCGGCAAATAACATTCTCACTCCACACGCTGGTGATCCTGGTGACTCCAGCAACCTGTGTGTGTGTGTGTGTGTGTGTGTGTGTGTATCTCTGTCTCTCTCTTTTACATCTCTATTTTTCCTTTCTTTAAAAAATAGATTTTTGTGCTTCCCCTCTTACCCTCCCATTCAGAACCATCCCTTTCTGTCTCTCAGTAGAAAACAAAGAGGCTTCTGAGGCAATGTAATATAATAAAACCAACACATTGGAATTGGACAAAACAAACAGAAAGCAGAAAAAGAGCCCAAGAGAAGGCACAAGGAACAGAGAGCAGCTGGTCACAGACTTAGGAAATCCCATAAATACACTAAACTGGGAGCAGAATATATATGAAAGAACCTAGTGCAGACTCATGCAGGCCCTGTGCATGCTGCCTCAGTCTCTGAACTCAATGTGCTTTGGTCAAGTTGATTAAAGGAAGGGCCTGGTTTTCTCGGTGTCCCCTGTGCCCTTTGGCTCTTACATTCTTTCTTCCTTCTCCTGACAGAGTTCCCTGATGGAGACCTCCATTTAGGGCTAACTGTTCCAAAGTCTCTCACTCTCTGCATAATGTCTGGCTATGGACCTCTGTATTTGCTCTGATCTACTAATGGGAAAAAAACCTCTTTTTTAAGGGCCATCTTTTCAACAATGATTGATTAGTGTAAGGCTACAAGAGTGCCATGACTTTTCCTATCCCTAAATAAAAGCTATGTTTTGAAAGATGGGTCACAAGTACAATGACACCTGATTCTTTGCTAACTTAGCTAAATGTCATAAAGAGCAACTAAGGACAGCTTGAAGTTTTGGAGCTGCTAGAATCACAGTCAGCAGATACTATAATGGAAACTAGCTTTTCCTGTTGAGTATAGCAATACAACTTTATCAAATATATTTCACAATTACAT
Source organism: Apodemus sylvaticus (assembly GCF_947179515.1). Lineage (NCBI taxonomy): Eukaryota > Metazoa > Chordata > Mammalia > Rodentia > Muridae > Apodemus > Apodemus sylvaticus. The sequence continues at coordinate 83,619,779 of NC_067477.1, read as the reverse complement.
TGTAGAAAAACATGATGCATGTTCCGTATACCTAAGAATCAAAGAATATCATCTTTCCTTCTTAAAAGGCAAAATACTTGGGTCATATTAAACATTCATCAGTGGAAATATGCCTGATTTTAAATCTGCCATTGAGATACTTTGAGAACAATTTTGAGTTTGAATATTGAAAAAATCCTGTGTCCAACTGTTAATCAAATGGAAGAGATGACAGACACTCTGATTCCCAGTTCCTCAGTGGCATACATCTTCCACGACACACAAAGGAAGGCATTCTAGATAATTATTTTTTCATCTTCAATTTTCAATCTAAAAAAACAAAACAAAAAAATAGATCACCAGTCATAATCCTATTCTTTATTAATTCCCTTCCAATTTTCCTTAACTAGAAAGATGTTATTATTTTTTAATTCTGAAACTCTTCCAGGCTTTTTTCAAGTTTATATTGTATAGTTGTAGCCATTTCCTATTGTAGAGATACAATTATAATTTTTCATATTTAATGTTTTCTTAGCATTTTAGATGATTTCTAATGTTCAATAAATTAACTTTAAAAATGCCATTAATTCTGACATTATGTAAAACTATGATAGACTAACTTATTATTTTACTATGTTTTATTTTGTTTTGTTGGGGTTTTTGTTTGTTTGTTTTGGGCTTGTCTATTTTTGAGGAGTAGGGAGTGGCAGCTGAAGCTGGGTTTCTCTGTAGCCTTGGCTGTCCTGGAACTTGCTGTATAGATGAGGCTGGCCTCGAACTCACAGAGATCCACATGCCTCTGCATTCTGAGTGCTGGGATTAAAGACCTGCACTACCATTACCACCTGGCTGAGTTATTGTTTTGACTTGATGTTGGGATCAACATTTTCTGGGTAACAAGCTAACACTTGATCTTTATACCCTGAAGAGGCATTTTATAGGACATAGTTAGTTTTAAAGATGGTTCTCAGTCAAGATAGCAATATGTACTATTTAAATTTTCCTGATTTTTAAATATTGTAAGTAAAACATTTCTGATCATTGGGCAAGAGAGATATCTGAGTAGGTAAAGATACTTGCTACCAAATCTAACAACCTTGGTTCAGTACCTAGGACTCAGTAGAAAAAGATAACTGACTACCTCAAATTGTCCTCTGGCCCAATATGTGCACATAAAAGTTAATTAATAAATTAATTCTAGTTCTTAGCAATAAACTTTATGTGAAGCCATGCATATTATACATTAAAATTCTTTCAACCATAATATCATATAATTGTTTGCATATCTATAAAAGAAAGCTTACAAGATGATTCTTGATGAGATAAATAAAATTATAATGACTGAAGTAATTTTCTTTAATCATTTTTATGCCACCAAATATTCTCCAGTCTATGGGTTTACTTGCAAATCCTAAGAGAGCCATTCAGCAAATGAGAAAATTCATTACCAGCTTCCAAGTGTTGTGGAGAGAAGATGAAGTCCTGAATGGATGTGTGTTATTAACATGTGCAGGACCACGTCAAGAATTTTAATGCTCAGACCACTAGAAATGTCAAAAACTTTCCCCTGTATGCAAATGTTGACCATACATGCAAGAAGCACTGAAAGTAGCTTCCTTCTCCTGGATATTTACAGCCTCACACTGCTGCTCTACAGAGACCTCCCACCAAAACAAGTTCCACCTTCCTTCTTAAACTGTGTATAAATACTCTTGAGTTTCCTGGTTACATGGAAGGTGTCCTCCATCAAAGCAAGCACAATCTCCTGGAGCCCAGGTTTTCTGTATATGTCTGTCATTCCTTTATTTCTGAGTCATCCTAGTCAGATTTCTAGGACCAAGCCCTAAAGGATGAAGCAGAGACTCTGTCCAAATCCATGTGTGTTAGCATTCATAATTTGATGAGATTTTCTTCATATAATAGCCAATGGTTGTTTGATAAAATGATTAAAGGAGAAATAATGGGAAAATGCAAAGTTTTTAAAAATAAATTCATCCATCTATCCACTTCTGCAACCAGATTTTAACAAGTGTGAAATGCTCAAAGCTAAAACTGCAGTGAGAGCAATTTAAGAGAACACAGAACTTAAAAGATGATAGAATCAGGGCCTGGTGTCCAGTGTGTTATGGAGCACAGGCCTGACCTGCGGTGTGGGTGTGGGGATGAGGGGGCTTGCATTAGGGGGAAATATACAGCCTAGTATCTGAAGCTTAAGTCAAATTAGATTGATGAAAATGAGAAAGTAGGATCTGGGAAATTTATATACAAGATGTTTAACAATACAGGAATATGGAAGAGGGTTACGTCTGTCTTTTAAAACAAGAATAGCAAAACCTATAAAATTCACAGAAATAAGCAGAAATGTCATTACCATGAAGATTTTAACTGAGAGGAGAAACCATCAGAGACAAGGCAGAGAAAGGGTGCAGGCCAGCTGAGTGATGTTAATCAAAGCAAGTCCTTTGGTGCATTTTCTTGCAACTCCAGCCACAGCACCTTGAACTTCCCACAGTTCATCTTTCACCATCTTCATCTCAGAGAGCTTTAGATTTTCTGAAACTACACGGGTAGTTCTTCATATTATTAATCAAGAAGCATAAGCTGTTCATGGGCAAGGCTAAGTCAGCTGCATGAGGTAGAAAAAGTATATGGAGATTAATTTAGCCAAAGTCTCCATAGGAATGCCTTAAATCCATATTAAACCAAGTGTGAATCAAGAACAATGACAGTATCATCTGGAGGGTCTTCCCTGGAGTCAGACAGAACAATATGTTGTCTGTGAAAGATATTTAGAAGTGAAATATTTCTAAATCTAGTGAACGAACTAAGTAGATAAAAAATAAAATGTATTTAAGATATGGGACACATACCTAATCCTAAATTCTCTCAAAAGCAAGATTTGAGACAATCTCTTGTTAAAGACTGGTTATTTAAGAATTCTACCTCAGGGAACAGAAGTGGAGTAAAGGCAGAAGGTAAAACAGTAAAAGAGAGAGAGAGAGAGAGAGAGTGTGTGTGTGTGTGTGTGTGTGTGTGTGTGTGTGTGTGTGTGTGTGTGTATGTGTGTGTATCCTAGTTGGCCACAGTTGTGGTAGACTGATGATTAATCCTGTGAAATCCTTGAAGGGGCCTTATAAAACTCACATTTGAAATGTCTACCAAGGAGACACAGAAGAACTATTATTGATGTTGGTCTCTTTCCTACTAGCCAGATGCAGTTCTAGGGATATGAACTCCCCTACAAGTCTTAGTTGTTTATTCAGTGGTAACAGGGGCATCCACCCGTATGGCAATTACCTACTGCTGAGTCAGAGAAGTCCAGGGGTAGGGAGACAATTGGCTATGTACAGAATAGGAACTAAGATATTGTCCTGTTCCAGATGCTGAAGGCTGATTAAAGTTTAGATAAAATGTGCTAAATTAAGTGGTGCTAACAGATTGAAGTCTGAGTATTTTGGATACAACTAGGGTTGCTCAGAAGGCAACACAAGTTGAGAGCTTCATTCTGTGAGACCTGATGATGGAGAGAAGATGGAAGAAATCATTGCTTTGAACCAGGCTAATGGGAGAATAATTTATGCTTCATATAAAATGTTACATCCTCTGGGGAGCCCATAATAAATTACATACCAGAATAGAACTTAGGAGTATATTTGCCTTTAAGAACAGCCTAAAAAAATAACTGTGATTTAAACTAGTATGCAAAATACAAAGAAATGCATGTATAGAGCCAAATCAAGAATAGCAAAGTATCTTTATTGTACTGGTCTTTCTGGTGCCCCCAGAAATAGCAGGGCACAGATGATACTATGAAAAATGAGATAGTTGGAGTCCAGTCTAGAGAGAAGAATGAATGAAAAATTTAGATGAATTGTTAGTGTCACATTGAACCTTAGGTCTGACCGAAACAATGACATATAGAAACATCAAGACTGCAATAAAAATTGTTGATACATGTCACTTGCTTAGTTGTTTCAGAAATTAAAGGAAAATGTGAATGCAGAGGTGCATATAATGCCCAAGTTCTGTAGGAGAATATCCAAGGTTAGCCAATGTCATGAGTGGGATTTCTGATTTTTTTTTTGTTCCTTCTCTTTTTTCTTTTTCTTTTCTTTTCTTTTTTGGTTTTCTTCTTATTTCTTCAGTCAAAATATCAATTGTTTTTGAAGACTACTCTTAGGACATTTTAATTGAGATTTCTACTTGTTATTGGGTTGTAATTATTATTTAAAAAAAAAAAGTTCTCCAAAACGTGTCCAATGCTGTAGGCTATCTTTTTAATTCATAGCTTCCTTAAAGAACAAATGGCTATGTTTTAATTTTCATCATATTTTTCTCTTCCTTTGTGTTTCATACTATTTTTTAAAACGCTGCCTCACCTATAGTCGCACAGATTTTCACCTGTAGTTTATCCTGTTTAACTTAGCTAGCTAGCATCCTTGGACCATTGCCTTCATGATTGACACTTAGAGGATGAAATATGGATTCTACCTTATCCTTCTTGCATGTAAGCATCCAATCATGACAACAACAGTTGATAAACAGCCTGTGTTCAGTCAGCCTAGAGTTAATCCTTTGTGTGCAGAAGTCTGAGAACTGCTGCCTGTGTATGCTGAATCTCCTCCTAAATCATGGCAGCCTTCTAGGCACTGTATACAGGATGCTCATTAACAGAAAATCATCCATTTCTGCTTAAAGATCTTGCAGATCAGTCAGATGCTACATTGTATGTAACTGTACATTTGTAGATAATGAAAGAAAAATCACAATGGTTTTATTTAAAATGACACAGTGACATGAAAGAGGACACTAGACTGTGTGAAGAAGGTGAGCCAAAAATTGAGAGGGGCAAGAAGGTAGGTGACAATATCTAATATCTTGTATGTTAATTCAAGTAAAAATAAATAATTTTTTAAATTCATGGGTTAATATTACATGTTTTCAAAGGCAGACAGAAATATTACACTCATGATGAGTATTACATATTTTCCAGCTTTAAGTATAAATGTGCAATGTGGTCTCCTATCCAGCTGCCCTGGTTTAGCTAAGAAATATGTTTAATATTCTACATCAGCAAAATTGTCTTGTAAATGCCACTGAAAGACTGTTTCACATAAATAACAAATGTTGAACATGTACAAAATTCTAATTAGTTTCTCTCTATTCCTTCTCAAAGAAATGGGGTCTATTTTGTAATTAAAGAGGTTGTTTTGATGTGACCAAGATGATGTACTTTCCCAGCTCAATGGCTATGCTTTTGAGCCTGCCCAATTGAAAACGGATGGTCTGAACTTGAATACAATCACCATCTGAGCCATCTGACATGCACTTGTGACACTCAGAAAAACTTTTTTTTTCAAATTTGCCATAATTTATAGGACTTAAGAAAGTTTCTTTTAGTTCATACATTTTTGAGGAACGTATCTTTCTCAATGTGTTTTAAACAGCACCTTCCATGCAAAGCTACCATACTAAAACTTGAAAGTTATTTTCCATTTGAACACTTTTATGCAAATCCTATAATCAAGAATATTAAATACACAACTTAACTATAATACCAGTTACATAGACAGCCATGTGTTTCTATGACTGAGATAATCTACACAGCACAGAAGGAATTGGACCACTATTTTTTACCATTAAACAAACAGCTTAATAATGAGAATTATCCTGTATTCAGAGGCCCCTGAAAGAGACTGTTAATGAAGGTCTTAACAAAACTTCTTTAAAATTCTAGGGTTTAATAAAACAAAACTACAGATGTGGTGAGACTGAAAAAGGAGGCCAGTCAAGAAACAAAGGTCGATTTTTAAATAGTGGACTTTCTGATACAAAATGCTCTATGAACTAGTTTTCATTCTAGAAACAGTCTAGAGCCTATTCCAGTTAATTAATAAAAATAGAGGTAAATTTTAATATCAAAAAGAAACATGAATTTTAATAATATAAAAGAAGTTCACAGAGACAGAGTAAAAGACATGACTGATTTCCATCTGGACACAAGTCAAATACATATTCCATTGGATGGCTATTATGGTCTGGCTGTGAGAATGTTCCCCACAGACTCATGTGTTTACACATTCTATCCCAGACCATGGCCCTGTTTGAGAAGATTATATAACCTCTAGGAGTGGAGCCTAGAGGAAAGATTAGTCACTTGGGGTTGGGCCTGGAGGTGTGTGGCTCAGCCCTGCTTTGGGATCCTCTGCCTACTGATCACCCAGGTGTGAGCAAACATCCTTACCTCCTGACTTGTTTGTGAGCTGCTTCTTCAGGCTTTCCCTTCCCATCATGGGACAAAATACCCTTTAATTTGCTTCTTCTCAGACATTTGGTCACAGAGGTGAGAAACTTAACTAATGCTGTTGCCTTGGATAGTCCAAGTTTACATCTAATCTCTCCTTTGAAAACGCCCTGGTTCATAAAATTATATAATCACGTAGTTATAACAAACCAGCATGAAAAATCCACTGAAGCAGAGCTTCTCTCTGAGATCACTCAGAACTGTATTTTAATGGATGATTAGTACAAACCAATGTTCTCTATTTTCAATAGCCTTCTACAAATTGAAAAATATTCTATTACATTATTCCTTTGTATCAAGAATTTTGGCAGAGCATGATGGTACCCTGCCAAAATTTTAATCCCAGCAATTAAAAGACTGAGACAGAACAATCTCTGTAAGTTCCAAGCCAACTGAGTCTACAAAGTGAGTTCCAGGCCAGTTAGGGAGATACTGAGTGAGTCCCTGTCTCTAAATTTTAAAAGAATAAAGAAAAGAGAACAATGGAGCACCAGATGCTCATCGCTGGCAACAATAAGAATTAGAATCTGGTGTCACCACAAGAACACAGCCCATGGAATCAACTAAGGCTCATAGAGGCTCACAGAGACTGAAGCGGCAATCATGGACCCTGATTGGGTCTGACAAAGGTCCTCTGCATACATGTGGTGATTGGGTAGCTTACTCTGCCTGTGGAACTCCTAATAATGGGGACAGTTGCTGTCTCTGACTTACGGACCATTTTCCTCCTCCTGGGTTGCCTCATTCAGCCTTGCTATGAGGGTTTGTGCCTAGTCTTATTGTGACTTGTTACGGTGTGTTTAGTTGAGAGCCCTAGGAGGCCCTGACCTTTTCTGGAGAGAAACAGAAGAGGAGTGGATCTAGGGGAGATGAGATGGTGACTAGGGCTGGTTGGGAGGAAAGGAGGGAGGAGAAACTGCAATCAGGATAGAATACATAAGCAAAGAATAAATAAATAAAAATAAAAGAATCTGGTGTCAGGCACTGTTCTGTTGATGGAAATGAGGAAGTACTTAACAAACTTTGAATAATTACATAAAGCTGAGAGGAAGAATTAGTGACCCAAATAGCATGAATCATGGGTTTGCTTGAGGAGAGTAGAAGCCAATTTCATGAGGCCCTCTCTGAGTTTGAAATTAACTCATTAAAAAAAAAAAAAGCCTAAAAAATTAGGCTGGAGAGATGGCTCAGTGGTTAAAAGCACCGACTGTTTTTCCAAAGGTCCCAAGTTCAATTCCCAGCAACCACATGGTGGCTCACAACCATCTGTACAGCTACAGTGTACTCATATTCATAAAGAAAAAAAAGTACTTCTTCATCAAAGCCCGATGGACTTAAACAGCAGAAAAATCACAGTGTGGAATAAAGACTCCTGCCCATGACTGTAGTATTTTTAAACTATTGGGCCCGACATTACATCTGCAACATTGTAACTTACTCTATAAACCAATAACTAACAGTGCCCCTTTCAGAATTTCTAAATGAGTTGGGAAAAAATGACTTTTTTTAAAGAAACTAGTCACTTTCATTTGGGTTACTGATGTTGTTTCCCCATCTCTATGTCTGGCTTGAACCCCAATAGTTCACTTAGTGAACAACTGTTATTTTCAGAAAACTAGGTTTCCGGTATGCTCCTGGAAAAACAATCCAGCCTTGCTCCCTGTCACAGTTAAAGACTGTTGGGACTGAGCCCACTCAGAAGAAATTTGTATTTATAGTTTGCAATTATGTTCATGATACGAAAATCGTATTATTCACCAGTGTGCTAAATCTGTCCTTGTGTCTGGGTGGCCAAAAGAAGTAACCATGAGCCATCTGAGCTGACCCTCAATGAGACGGAACAAATACTGTATTATTCATCATCCACCCTTTAAAATTAGACAAATTTATCTGGTTTCCTCCTTTGAAAATGTCAAGTTTTTTTCTTCCAAACTACAGTCTAGTAGCAATTACCTAAAGGAGCTGTAGCATTTGGCCGTGACTTGCTATGAGGTGAGTTAGAGCTGAAAAGAAGTTTCACACAGCTGTCCTTTGACAAGCCTCAACTTCCCACCCCGTTGAGAGTCTGTGAATCACCAACAGATGTCAGAAACCTGTGTGCCCTCATCCCATTGGTGCCTGAGCCTATCTCTATGTAACTTGTCTTTGCACACGTGATCAATTTATTTACTATCTGAAAAGGAGGTGGCTGTCCCATATCTGTGTACCCCATATCCATCTCCAAAGTCCCTCTCGCTAGAGGAGAAATGCAAGAAGAGTTAAAAACTCAGCTCAAGTTCAGTCGCCCCATAGTTCCTTGCTCACTCACGCTAGTTCACTGAATAAGAATCTTTAACTTCTTTCCAAAGGAATCATCTCTCCCATATTTGTTTGTGTTGTTTCTTGTCAGTTCTTTTACTTTTTCTTTCATTCTTTGTACCTTCTACAAAAAAGAGACCTCTTTGGAAGCATCCAGTGGAAAAAAGTCTTTTCAACAAATGGTGCTGGTTCAATTGGAGGTCAGCATACAGAAGAATGCAAATAGATCCATTCTTATCTCCTTGTACTAAGCTCAACTCCAAATGGATCAAGGACCTCCACATTAAACCTGACACACTGAAACTAATCGAAAAGAAACTGGTGAATACCCTGGAGGACATGGGCACAGGGGAAAAGTTCCTGAATACAACACCAATAGCTTATGCTCTAAGATCAAGAATTGACAAATGGGACCTCATAAAACTACAAAGTTTCTGTAAGGCAAAGGACACTGTCAAAAGGACAAAACGTCAACCAACAGATTGGGAAAGGATCTTCACCAACCCTAAATCAGACAGAGGGCTAATATCTAATATATACAAAGAACTCAAGAAAGTAGAACCCAAAGAATCAAATAACCCCATTAAAAAGTGGGGTACGGAGCTAAACAAAGAATTTTCGCATGAAGAACTTCGGAGAGCTGAGAAACACCTTAAGAAATGTTCAAATCATTAATCATTAGGGAAAAGCAAATCAAAACAACCCTGAGATTTCACCTCACACCAGTCAGAATGGCTAAGGTCAAAAACTCAGGAGACAGCAGGTGTTGGTGAGGATGTGGAGAAAGAGGAACACTCCTCCACTGCTGGTGGGATTGCAAGATGGTACAACCACTTTGGAAATCAGTCTGGCAGTTCCTCAGAAAACTGGGCATGTCACTTCCTGAGGACCCTGTTATACCACTCCTGGGCATATATCCAGAGGATTCTTCAGCATACAATAAGGACACATGCTCCACTATGTTCATAGCAGCCCTATTTGTAGTAGCCAAAAGCTGGAAAGAACCTAGGTGTCCTTCAAACGGAGGAATGGATACAAAAAATGTGGTATATTTACACAATGGAGTACTATTCAGCCATTAGAAACAATGAATTCATGAAATTCTTAGACAAATGATGGAGCTGGAGAACATCATACTAAGTGAGGTAACCCAGTCTCAAAAGATCAATCATGGTATGCACTCACTGATAAGTAGATATTAGCCTAGAAACTTTGAATACCCAAGACATAATCCACAAATTAAATGATGTCCAAAAAGAATGGAGGAGTGGCCCCTGGTTCTGGAAAGACTCAGTGCAAGAGTATAGGGGAATTCCAGAACAGGGAAGTAGGAAGGGATAGATGGAGAAACAGGGGGAGGGAAGGGGGCTTATGGGACTTGCGGGGAGTGAGGACCCAGAAAAGGGGAAATCATTTGAAATGTAAATAAAAAATATATCAATAAAAAAAAGAGACCTCTTTTGGGGGCTGGAGAGATGGCTTAGCAATTAAAAGCACTGACTGCTCTTCCAGAGATCCTGAGTACAAATCCCAGCAACCATATGGTGGCTCACAACCATCTGTAATGAGATCTGATGCCCTCTGCTGGTGTGTCTGAAGATAGCTACAGTGTACTTATGTATAATAAATAAATAAATTTTAAAAGAGAGAGAGACATCTTTTTGTGTCCCAGCACTAAATCTAGACTAATGATACATTCCCTATAACACCCCTTAGAAACTGTATAGTCCCTCCCTCGGCAGTAGCACGGTATCTCCTCCTATCCCCCAGTTGCCCAAAGGTACTGGGGTCATCTCTGCTCAGCTGACATCAGTCCCAACATGTAATCATAAAAGTAGCTAATGAGGTAACACTTACTGTGAGCCATATTGTCTCCTGCTAACCTTGAAGACATTAATATATACAGTCTCTTAATAATTCTATGAGTTAGGAGCTACTGATATCATCTTAATGTGACGAATGCCAACTGAGACTCAGGAAGGCTGCATCTATTGTTCAGACTTTGCTGGCAATGGCATATAATCCTGGGTACCCAGCCACGGCAGTTTTACTCAACATTGTGTACTGGCTATCTGACACTTCATCAATATGTTAAGTAAAATCATGGGACTAGGGGTAGTTCTGTTAATAGAGTGGTTGCCTAGCGTGCATGAAGCCCTGGTGCAGTCTCCAACATTGCAATAGATAGGTGTAGTAGTGCATACCTGTAATCTCTTACCCCAATCCTCAGAAGGCAGAGACGAGAGGATCAAAAGTTCAGGAAAGTCACCAAGAGAAAAAGAGCATCCTGGGATGCATAAGACATTGTCACAAAAAAATAGTGACAACTAGAATCTGAGCTTGCCAAGTTAAAAGCCATACCACTGGAGCCATTGTACTCATGGACTTAAATACCTGTCAACATGGTGATTTGTGCTTTTAAACCCAGCACTTGGAAGACTGAGACAGGCAGTTATCACTGAGTCCGAGGCCAAGCAAGGCTACATAGTTAGACTGAGTCTCATAAAAGCAAAACCAAACAAAACAACAACAAAACTGTCAGTCTTCAGTATCTGATGATTAGAACTCCCCACCATCTCATTACTGACAAATGAAAAAGGATAACAAGATAAATTTCATGTAATTATCCCACAAGTCATGGTAGAAACAAGAGATCTAATCTGTCTGGACTAGGAGCACAAGACACTTTTATCTTTTAAGTACAAACACTAGCAAATTATGTCACCTAACCATAGATATTTTATTATGCAACTCAAGACAGTGATAAATTGTTCAAAAACAATGAAAGTGCTGTAAAATGTAGATCTTCCAATGTGCTTTTCTCAGGACACACTCCACCAAGACCCTTCTACTGAGTGACATTATGTCTATGCCAAGCAAAGAAGATACAGCTACTATTTTTAAACTCACATAGAAATATCCTAATCTATCTGAAGCCCTTTATGTCAACATTTAAAAAGCCTTGATGAAGCATTTTTTTCTTTCTTAATCATCAAATATGTTTTCCTGCCATAGGGATCAATACACGAACTTACTAATACAATTTCAAATAAATATAATTTTATGTAATTTTTTTCTACTTGGTTAAATTTTAAAAGCAGAGTACAAGTTGTCAAGATGAATTGTATAAATTCATTAACACTTAGGTTTGTATTTTATATATATATTATTGGTTATTTTATTTATTTACATTTCAAATATTGTCCCCCTTCCTGGTTTCTCCCCCACAAAACCTCTCTCATATCCCCCTCCCCACTGCCTCTGTGAGAGTGCTTCCCCACCCACTCCCAGCTCACGACCCTAGCATCACCCTATGCTGGGGCAGCGAGCCTCCACAGGGCCAAGGGCCGTCTCTACCATTACTGCCAGATAAGGTAACCAGTTAAAACTGTTATCCTCCATTTCTGTATTCTCTCTCAGTAAAATATTTTAGCATATGGTGGTATTTTTTTATAAGTAAAAATGATCCCATTCAACATTAAAATGTATGTATTTACATGTATTTGAAATAATATATCAATTTTTAGTTTTCTGTTTCTCATAAAATAAGTTAAGGCATATTTTCTCTATTTCCTACATAAGAAGCTATCTGCGTGTATATCCTAGGTATTTCCTAAACAAATAAAAAGTAGCAAAGTCAATGGGTCAGATGGCGTTTGTATTTCTAAAATGTTACTCTTACAAAATCTCATTCAGTTCTTTACAGATTCTTTTTTTTTATTCGATATATTTTTTTATTTACATTTCAAATGATTTCCCCTTTTCTAGCCCCCCCACTCCCCGAAAGTCCCTCAAGCCCCCTTCTCTCCCCCTGTCCTACCACCCACCCCTTCCCACTTCCCCGTTCTGGTTTTGCCGAATACTGCTTCACTGAGTCCAGAACAAGGGGCAACTCCTCCTTTCTTCTTGTACCTCATTTGATGTGTGGATTATGTTTTGGGTATTCCAGTTTTCTAGGTTAATATCCACTTATTAGTGAGTGCATACCATGATTCACCTTTTTTTTTTAATTTTTTTTATTCGATATAATTTATTTACATTTCAAATGATTTCCCCTTTTCTAGCCCCCCCTACTCCCCGAAAGTCCCGTAAGAGTCTGGGTTACCTCACTTAGTATGATGTTCTCTAGCTCAATCCATTTGCCTAAGAATTTCAAGAATTCATTGTTTGTAATGGCTGAATAGTACTCCATTGTATAGATATACCACATTTTTTTGCATCCACTGTTCTGTTGAGGGATACCTGGGTTCTTTCCAGCATCTGGCAATTATAAATAGGGCTGCTATGAACATAGTAGAGCATGTATCCTTATTACATGGTGGGGGATCCTCTGGGTAAATGCCCAGGAGTGGTATAGCAGGATCTTCTGGAAGTGATGTGCCCAGTTTTCAGGAAGGAACCGCCAGACTGATTTCCAGAGTGGTTGTACCAATTTGAACCCCACCAGCAGGGGAGGAGTGTTCCTCTTTCTCCACACCCTCTCCAACACCTGCTGTCTCCTGAATTTTTTTTTAATTTTTTTTATTCGATATAATTTATTTACATTTCAAATGATTTCCCCTTTAATAGCCCCCCACTCCCCGAAAGTCCCGTAAGCCCCCTTCTCTTCCCCTGTCCTCCCACCCACCCCTTCCCACTTCCCCGTTCTGGTTTTGCCGAATACTGCTTCACTGAGTCTTTCCAGAACCAGGGGCCACTCCTCCTTTCTTCTTGTACCTCATTTGATGTGTGGATTATGTTTTGGGTATTCCAGTTTTCTAGGATAATATCCACTTATCAGTGAGTGCATACCATGATTCACCTTTTGAGTCTGGGTTATCTCACTCAGTATGATGTTCTCTAGCTCCATCCATTTGCCTAAGAATTTCATGAATTCATTGTTTCTAATGGCTGAATAGTACTCCATTGTGTATATATACCACATTTTTTGCATCCACTCTTCTGTTGAGGGATACCTGGGTTCTTTTCAGCATCTGGCAATTATAAATAGGGCTGCTATGAACATAGTAGAGCAAGTATCCTTATTATATGGTGGGGAATCCTCTGGGTATATACCCAGGAGTGGTATAGCAGGATCTTCTGGAAGTGAGGTGCCCAGTTTTCGGAGGAACCCCCAGACTGATTTCCAGAGTGGTTGTACCAGTTTGCAACCCCACCAGCAGTGGAGGAGTGTTCCTCTTTCTCCACACCCTCTCCAACACCTGCTGTCTCCTGAATTTTTAATCTTAGCCATTCTGACTGGTGTAAGGTGAAATCTCAGGGTTGTTTTGATTTGCATTTCCCTAATGACTAGTGAAGTTGAGCATTTTTTAAGATGCTTCTCCACCATCCGAAGTTCTTCAGGTGAGAATTCTTTGTTTAACTCTGTACCCATTTTTTAATAGGGTTGTTTGGTTTTCTGGAGTCTAACTTCTTGAGTTCTTTATATATATTGGATATTAGCCCTCTATCTGATGTAGGATTGGTGAAGATCTTTTCCCAATTTGTTGGTTGCCGATTTGTCCTCTTGATGGTGTCCTTTGCCTTACAGAAACTTTGTAATTTTATGAGGTCCCATTTGTCAATTCTTGATCTTAGAGCATACGCTATTGGTGTTCTGTTCAGAAACTTTCTCCCTGTACCGATGTCCTCAAGGGTCTTCCCCAGTTTCTTTTCTATTAGCTTCAGAGTGTCTGGCTTGATGTGGAGGTCCTTGATCCATTTGGATTTGAGCTTACTACAAGGAGACAAGGATGGATCAATTTGCATTCTTCTGCATGCTGACCTCTAGTTGAATCAGCACCATTTGTTGAAAAGGCTATGTTTTTTCCATTGGATGTTTTCAGCCTCTTTGTCGAGGATCAAGTGGCCATAGGTGTGTGGGTTCATTTCTGGATCTTCAATCCTGTTCCATTGATCCTCCTGCCTGTCACTGTACCAATACCATGCAGTTTTTAAAACTATTGCTCTGTAGTATTGCTTGAGGTCAGGGATACTGATTCCCCCAGACTTTCTTTTGTTGCTGAGAATAGTTTTAGCTATCCTGGGTTTTTGTTATTCCAGATGAATTTGAGAATTGCTCTTTCTAACTCTGTGAAGAATTGAGTTGGGATTTTGATGGGTATTGCATTGAATCTGTATATTGCTTTTGACAAAATGGCCATTTTAACTATATTGATTCTACCGATCCATGAGTATGGGAGGTTTTCCCATTTTTTGAGGTCTTCTTCCATTTCCTTCTTCAGAGTCTTGAAGTTCTTGTCATACAGACATTTCACATGTTTGGTAAGAGTCACCCCAAGATACTTTATACTGTTTGTGGCTATTGTGAAGGGGGTCATTTCCCTAATTTCTTTCTCAGCCTGCTTATCCTTTGAGTATAGGAAGGCCACTGATTTGCATGAGTTGATTTTGTAACCTGCCACTTTGCTGAAGTTGTTTATCAGCTGTAGGAGTTATCTAGTGGAGTTTTTTGGGTCACTTAGGTAGATTATCATATCATCTGCAAATAATGATAGTTTGACTTCTTCCTTTCCAATTTGTATCCCTTTGACCTCCTTATGTTGTCTAATTGCCCGAGCTAGTACCTCAAGTACAATATTGAAAAGATAAGGAGAAAGGGGGCAGCCCTGTCTAGTCCCTGATTTTAGTGTGGGATTGCTTCAAATTTCTCTCCATTTAGTTTGATGCGGGCTACCGGTTCGCTGTATATTGCTTTTACTATGTTTAGGTATGGGCCTTGAATTCCTGTTCTTTCCAAGACTTTAAGCATGAAAGGATGCTGAATTTTGTCAAATGCTTTTTCAGCGTCCAGTGAAATGACCATGTGGTTTTTTTCTTTGAGTTTGTTTAAATAGTGGATTGCATTGATGGATTTCCGTATATTGAACCAACCCTGCATTCCCGGGATAAAGCCTACTTGATCATGGTGGATGATCATTTTGATGTGTTCTTGGATTCGGTTGGCAAGAATTTTATTGAGTATTTTTGCATCGATGTTCATAAGGGAAACTGGTCTGAAGTTCTCTTTCTTTGTTGGATCTTTGTGTGGTTTTGGTATCAGCGTAATTGTGGCTTCGTAGAAGGAATTGGGTAGTGTTCCTTCTGTTTCTATTTTGTGGAATAGTTTGAAGAGTATTGGTGTTAACTCTTCTTTGAAGGTCTGATAGAATTCTGCACTGAAACCATCTGGTCCTGTGCTTTTTTTGGTTGGAAGACTTTCTATGACTCCTTCTATTTCTTTAGGCATTATGGGACTGTTTAGATGGTCTAGTTGGTCCTGATTTAATTTTGGTATTTGGTATCTGTCAAGGAAATTGTCCATTTCCTCCAGATTCTCCAGTTGTGTTGAATACAGTCCCTTGTAGTAGGATCTGATGATTTTTTGGATTTCCTCAGTTTCCGTTGTTATATCTCCCTTTTCATTTCTAAGTTTGTTAATTTGGATACTTTCTCTGTGCCCTTTGGTCAGTCTGGCTAAGGGTTTATCTATCTTGTTGATTTTCTCAAAGAACCAGCTCCTGGTTTTGTTGATTCTTTGTATGGCTCTCTTTATTTCTACTTGATTGATTTCGGCCCTGAGTTTGATAATTTCCTGTCTTCTACTCCTCCTGGGTGAAATACCTTTTTTTTGTTCCAGGACTTTCAGGTGTGTCAGTAAGCTGGTTATGTATGCTCTCTCCATTTTCTTTTTGGAGGCACTCAGGGCTATGAGTTTTCCTCTTAGCACTGCTTTCATTGTGTCCCATAGATTTGGGTATGTTGTGTCTTCATTTTCATTGTGTTCTAAAAAGTCTTTAATTTCTTTATTTCTTCCTGGACCAAAGTATCATTGAGTAGAATATTGTTCCTTTTCCACGTGTATGTGGGTTTTTTGTTGTTTTTGTTGTTATTGAAGATCACTTTTACTCCATACTGGTCTGATAGGAGGCATGGGATTAATTCGATCTTCTTATATTTGTTGAGGTCTGTCTTGTGACCAATTATATGGTCGATTTTGGAGAAGGTACCATGAGGTGCTGAGAAAAAGGTATATTCTTTTGCTTTAGGATAGAATGTTCTATATATATCTGTTAAATCTAATTGGTTCAAAGCTTCAATTAGTTTCATTGTGTCCCTGTTTAGTTTCTGTTTTCCTGATCGGTCCATTGAGGAAAGTGCAGTGTTGAAGCCACCCACAATTATTGTGTTAGGTGCAATGTGTGCTTTGAGCTTTAATAAAGGTTCTTTTATGAAAGAGGGTGCCCTTGCATTTGGAGCGTAGATGTTCAGGGTTGAGAGTTCTTGTTGTTGTATTTTTCCTTTGACCAGGAAGAAGTGTCCCTCAGAGTCTCTTTTGATGACTTTGTGTTGAAAGTCAGTTTTATCTGATATTAAAATGGCTACTCCAGCTTGTTTCCTGAGACCATTTTCTTGTAAAATTGTCTTCCAGCCTTTTACTCTAAGGTAGTGTTTGTCTTTGACCCTGAGGTGTGTTTCCTGTAAGCAGCAAAATGTAGGGTCCTGTTTACATATCCATTCAGTTAGTCTATGTCTTTTTATTGGGCCATTGAGTCCATTGATGTTAAGATATATTAAGGAATAGTGATTGTTACTTCCTGTCATTTTTGATGTTATTTTTTAAATTTCATTGGTTAACTTCTTTTGGGTTCGATGAAAGGTTGCTATCTTGCTTTTTCCAGGGTGAAGTTTCCCTCCTTGTATTGGTGTTTTCCTCCTATTATCCTTTTTAGGGCTGGGTTTGTGGATAGATATTGGGTAAACTTGGTTTTATCATGGAATACCTTATTTTCTCCATCTACGGTGATTGAGAGGTTTTGCTCGATATAGTAGTTTTGGCTGGCATTTGTGTTCTCTTAGAGTCTGCATGAGATCTGCCCAGGATCTTCTAGCTTTCATAGTCTCAGGTGAAAAGTCTGCTGTGATTCTGATAGGTCTTCCTTTATATGTTACTTGGCCTTTTTCTCTTACTGCCTTTAATATTCTTTCTTTGTTTAGTACAATTGGTGTTTTGATTATTATGTGACGGGAGGTATTTCTGTTCTGGTCCAGTCTGTTTGGAGTTCTGTAGGCTTCTTGTATATTCATGGGCATCTCTCTCTTTAGGTTAGGGAAGTTTTCTTCCATAATTTTATTGAAGATATTTGCTGGCCCTTTAAGTTGTAAATCTTCACTGTCATCTATGCCTATAATCCTTAGGTTTGGTCTTCTCATTGTGTCCTGGATTTCCTGCACATTTTTGTTTACAAGCTTTTGGCATTTTGCATTTTCTTTAACTGTTGAGTGCATGGTTTCTATGGAATCTTCAGCATCTGAGATTCTTTCTTCTATCTCTTGTATTCTGTTGTTGATATTTGCATCTATGTCCCCTGATTTCTTCCCAAGGCTTTCTATCTCCAAAGTTGTCTCTCTTTGAGTTTTCTTAGTTGTTTCTACTTCTGATTTTAGATCCTGGATGGTTTTGCTTAGCTCCTTCACTTGCTTGTTTGTGCTTTCCTGTAATTCTTTAAGAGATTTTTGTTTCCTCTTTCATGACCTCAGCCTGTTGACCAAAGTTCTCCTGTATTTCTTTAAGTGTTTTTTGCGTTTCCTCATTGTTGGCTTTTGTATTCTCCTGGATTTCTTTCAATGATTTTTGTGTTTCCCTTGCAAGGGCTTCTAACTTTTGATCCATTTTCTCCTGAATTTCTTTAAGTATGTCCTTCATGTGTTCCTGTACCAGCATCATGACCAGTGATTTTAAATCCAAATCTTGTTTTACTGGTATGATGGGGTATCCAGGACATGCTGGTAAAGGAGAATTGGGTTCAGATGTTGCCATATTGCCTTGATTTCTGTTAGTGACGTTCCTGTGTTTGCCTTTTGCCATCTAGTTCTCACTGGTGTTAGTTGGTCTTGTCAATGCTGGACTCACCAGTGCAAGCTGCCCCTTCCCAGGTGGCCTCTGGTGCACAGCTTACCTCCTGCACTGCCTGGACACAGGGTGCTTTTGCCCTGGATTGTTCAGATCCCAAAGCAGGCACCTGAAGGCTCCTGCTGGGGCCGGCTGGATTCACTGGAGCACACTGACTTCTCCCTGCTGGCCGCCCGGAAGCCCCTCTTGCCTCTTGCAGGACCTGGAGATGTGGTGTTGCCACCCAGGCTGATCTAGATCCCGAAGCAGAGAGATCTGAATGCTCCTGCCAGAGGCCTCAGGACTGGAACCTAAGCTCCATTCCACAGGAGTGAGCTGTGCTGTGAGCTCCCAGACTGACTCTGGGTGCACACCAGGTCTCATGCACTTCCTAGAGACCGAGTGCTGTGGCCCAGGCTGTTCAGATCCCAAAGCAGGTACCTAAAGGCTCCTGCTGGGGCCCGCTGGATTCAACGGAGCCCACCAATTTCTCCCTGCTGGCCGCCCGGAAGCCTCTTTACAGTTTCTTATAAACCAGGCTTTTCCTATGTGGAAAGTTGCTGCAATGTAAAATCTAATTATTGGAGATTGAATTACGGTGCAGTACATGCTCAAGATTGTTCTATCTTCTCTGCAGGGTGCCAAATATAAAAATAATGTTTTTACATGCATCTCAAAAGGTAGCTTGCTTTCTGACAGCAGCCATAGGGGTTTGGAGAGGTCTCCTTCCAGCTCACAGTCTTAGAACTGCTGCTACTGGAACCAACTCCCACACCTGGCCATGCATAGGTAAATAATTAATTCTGATTTTTACAACCACTCTGGAAATCAGTCCGGCGGTTCCTCCGAAAACTGGGCACCTCACTTCCAGAAGATCCTGCTATACCACTCCTGGGCATATACCCAGAAGACTCCCCACCATGTAATAAGGATACATGTTCCACTATGTTCATAGCAGCCCTATTTATAATTGCCAGATGCTGGAAAGAACCCAGGTATCCCTCAACAGAAGAGTGGATGCAAAAAATGTGGTATATATACACAATGGAGTACTATTCAGCCACTAGAAACAATGAATTCATGAAATTCTTAGGCAAATGGATGGAGCTAGAGAATATCATACTAAGTGAGGTAACCCAGACTCAAAAGGTGAATCATGGTATGCACTCACTAATAAGTGGATATTAACCTAGAAAACTGGAATACCCAAAACATAATCCACACATCAAATGAGGTACAAGAAGAAAGGAGGAGTGGCCCCTGGTTCTGGAAAGACTCAGTGAAACAGTATTCGGCAAAACCAGAACGGGGAAGTGGGAAGGGGTAGGAGGGAGGACAGGGGAAGAGAAGGGGGCTTACGGGACTTTCGGGGAGTGGGGGGGGCTAGAAAAGGGGAAATCATTTGAAATGTAAATAAATTATATCGAATAAAAAAAATAATAAACTTAAAAAAAAAGAAAAAATATTGTTTCTATTAATTTATTGAGAATTCCATTCACTGTATATTGATCATATTCACCCCAATTTTCCCTAAATCCATCCTACCTCCCTACCAACCCCCATGTCTGTGACCTCTTTAATTTAGTAACCCATGGACTCGTGAACCCCTTCCCATCTGTACTAGAATGTTAATTGGCTTGATCTTCTGCAGGTCTCTCTCTCTCTCTTTTTTTTTTAGTATAGAATAGAATTTATTAAGGGAATGGGAAGGGGAGTTACGAGGGTAGTAGAAGCAGAGAAAGGCAGAGAGAGAGAGAGAGAGAGACAGAGAGAGAGAGAGAGAGAGACAGAGAGACAGAGAGACAGAGAGACAGAGACGGAGAAGAGAAGTAGAGGAATAGAGCCCAGCTATGAGCATGTGGAGAGGGGGAGGGAATGGGGAGAGGGCAAGAGCAGGAAGGGAAGAACAAAGAGCAAGAGAGGAGCAGGAGCTTCTGTGGGTCTTGTTCAGGCAATCGAACTAGTTGTGAGTTCATGAATGACAGCTGTGGTCCTGTCCACATATAAGAATTTAAGTATCATTCACTTAACTTTTCTCAGGGATAATGTGGGAAAAACAGCTTGTGTGTAGGTTTCCTATGTGTTTAAAATCTGTAACTCAGGAGGTTAAAAGTAATGGTGTGTAATTGTGTCGGAGAAGAGTTACCGCCCACACACAGGCTGCCTCCAGGCAACCTGATCCACTCTCAAGTTAGGCTGCAAAGCTAGCTGGGAATTATCACTCAATCACACCTTAGCAACCACATACCCTAAGGGCTTTGGTTTTCCAGTCTATACTTTTCCCACCAAGTGATGCCGTGGTCCACTGCGCACAGTCAGATCTTCTCAAGCTGCTCCAAAATTGGAGCATGCAAAATTGGATGGATTTACAGCATATCCATCATCATTTCTTTCTCATTGATTGAGACTTTTTCCTAAAAATTGTCTCAACATTAGGAATGCCCAAGAAAAGTGCTTGTTCATCCATAGTTGAAAGCATACTGAGCTGTTCAAATAACTCGGCTTCTTTTTCAAGAGGGCTGCTTCCCCTCTGTTCTTGGGTCTTTCCACAACAAGTCATTATAAAAGAGAAATACAGGAAGCCATAGAAGACTATTCCTTAAAGATCTTTCCTTAAATAGTAGGCTTCCTGAGAAAGTAAACTCCCCTGGACCCATATGTTTCTCTGATACTTTTTCTTCAGTCCATATTGGAAGAACATTTGGACTAGATAAATACTTCTGGAAGGAGCAGTGGTAGAAATAACAGTTAAGTCGTTCTTTCCATGTGCCCTGGCATCTTGTCAATTGTGGAGCCATATATAGACACTGCTTAAGTATTTAAAATTAATTAGACCATTCAAAAATGAAGAAAACTCTCTTAAATAAAAAAGGGCTATCTAACTAATAGAACTGAAAAAACTAAATGAATTGCTATGGTGGTACTGATAAAGAGGTAAGCTATCTGGAAAAAGGGCAAGAAATGGGCAACATGGTCCAAAACTCCTTTTTTGTGCTTTGAAAATGTGTGAGTAACCACAAAAAAAAAAAAATGCAAGCCTTTTGTAAAAGAAAATGAAATTCACAAGGACTAAATTAATGCATTAAGAAATGTTAGCTTTATGTAAGGACCTAAGAGTACTTTCAACCCTAATTTAGTATTACTTTAATAACTATTTAGAGGTTGTAGTAAACTTGAGTCATATGAATATCAAGGTGTAAGTTAAATTATAATATAGAAAAAGAAAAGTGAATGTAATTAGAAGGTACAGCCATTTCTTAGCTATTGGGAGGACATTCCTTAACTTGAACCAAGCTTTATAAGATTCTAAACCAAGGTATGAATTCAATGTTTGAAAAAGCCTTTTGACAAACAAAAGCTTGCTTAGAATCAGAGTCAAGATCTTCTTCCTCTTGCCAGTTGGAATGTTCTGGAAAACACACATTGGTTCAACATGAAATCTTCTCATATTATGTTCAGCTAATAGCTAGCTAAAAAAAAGTTCAACATTTTAATTTTGAAGAGCAAAAATTACTTGAAAAGCAAGAGCATGTCAAATGATAATCAAATTTGTAAGAAAATTCAGCCAACAGCAAGACCCATCACAATCTGAGATATATGCAGAATACCAAAGATGGTATTCTGACCCAGCAACTCAAAGACCAACCTTAAGCATTCCTCTCAAAGTCAGGCAGCTGTGTGACCATGAATGGTTTATGTGGATTGTATTATTTTGCACAAACTATTCCTATAGTATAGTCCTTACAGTTTGTTTTAGGTTCAGAGCCACTAAAATACCTCAGATAATATAAAAATAAAATAAACATAATCTAGGCAAGAATTCTTCAACTGAAAATCTATGTACTTTTCTGCATGCTTAGTTAGAACATATTCCAGCATCCTACAACCCTAACATAATGCCTCAATTTGGTAGACTTTGGGGAGGGTTCCATGAGGCTTCCCATTTAAGGAAATGAAATAATATATTGTATACAGGTTTTAAAAACTAGGGAAACATACCATGTCATTCTCTGATCCACAAGGCTGGACCTGGCTTCCATTCACAAACAGCAATGTTTTCTGTCCCAGATCTACCTAGGATCATTAGGTTGGTATTTTAGGTTGAATTTGTATAAATAGTGACAAAGTATTATTCATTGGAAGTTCAAGGGTTTCATAGTATCTTTTATTGATGGCATGAAAGATTGCCAAGATGTTGTTATGTAGCTTCTCTTCCACTGTGAGAACAACATGTTCTATGTACAAACCCTGATCTACGAGTAAAACCATGAACCCAAGCACAAGTCATAGAAAATATGCAAGTCATGAGTGATAGAAGATGTATAGAAAGTTATTTTCCTATCACGTGTACTATTTAGACCTAGAAGAGTTCTTGATGGGGCAAACAATTTCCACCAGACAGAGAAGACAATTAACTAACTCACTACTAATGAAAAGGTGAAGATAGTGTTTCAAAATGGCACATTCTGGCTCAAGACAACCTTCTAAATAGGCAAGCAAGAACTACACCCTTGCAGCTTCAAACTTAGGGTTAGATTTAGAAACACACTGAGAGAGAGTAATATTCATGGCAGGCTATCTGCTGGACACTATTCGGCATCTGATGTGGAATAAGATCCAAATTGTGTTCTAAGGAAATTCCCTTATGTGAGAGAGAGAGCAACTCCAAGCACATGGAACGCCTCTCCATGGAAATGAGCTATTATGAGTATAACACAACTTACTAAGTGTTATTATAAATGTATGATGATATCAGGGAAATGCAATATTATTTTCCAAAAAAAAGCATTGCTCAGAAGTGTTGGGGAAAATTCAGGACTGAAACAAAGTATACAATGTAATAGAATATTCTATACAAGAGATACAAAGAGAC
This sequence comes from Apodemus sylvaticus, assembly GCF_947179515.1. NCBI lineage: Eukaryota > Metazoa > Chordata > Mammalia > Rodentia > Muridae > Apodemus > Apodemus sylvaticus. The sequence goes on along the minus strand of NC_067477.1, from coordinate 83,596,454 downwards.
CCAGAAAACATAATTCCAGGATTAAAGAACAGAATGTAATGCAGAACAGGAGTTTCAATGAGCATGAGGAAAGACTAGGAGGTAGGAGTCAAAGAAATGGGGATTTGGTTGTGCAAACCCCACGATGGGGCTCCACTGTGTCTTGGCAGCTCTGAGGCCACAATGGATTAATCTAATCTGAGAAAACCATATGAAATTCCTGAAGATTACATTAATTGATAGGTTATAAAATATAAACTTTAAGTAAGACATGTTTTTTATTTTCAAATCTGTTTACAAAACTTATTTTCAGTGCGTTTTTAACAGACCAAATTTTGATCTTTTTTATTCCTGACCTAAGCAATGAAGTAGAGGCTGAGACTTTCTTCCATCAAACCAACAGTGTACAGAGAGAGCTGGATAACTGCAAATACGGTTTGGGAAATATTGTCTACAGCTCCAAGATGAAGGGCAACTTCTCTAGAGTTCCCTAGCTCACGTGGGTCACTGAGAGGATTAAGGGATTAGGATGGCACCTTACATTTCTGGTAGACAATCCCCTTGGCATATTCTCACAGGCAATTAGACCAGGGGCTTTGGAAACTGTATCTTACTCTAGTTAGAGATGGAAAACTGTCCCCTTGAGGTTTAGAAAAGTAACTCTGATTTGAGAATACATAAGAAGCACTTAAAACAACTTGAAAAACACAGCTACCCTGTTCCCCTTCTGGAGTTTCCCATTTACAAGCTTGAAAAGGGAATTCATGAAATCTGTGGTTGTGACAAAATGCTTGTCAGAAAACACTGGAGAATATTTACGTGTTGGAGATAGCTGTGTTTATGTATAGGAATGTTCATCATGTGTGTATGCACATTTACATGTATGTATACACGTGTGTGAACATACGTGCATAGGCCAGAAGTCAGCATTAGGTGTTTTCTTCAATCACTCCCCACCTTATTTTTGAGACTGGGTCTCTCACTGAATCTGGAAGGTTGGGAAACCCTGCTGTTATGGTGGTAGTCTATCACGACCAGACAGCACCCTGTGCTTGGCACAAAATGGAAGACTCCCTTTTCCATTTTGAAAAAGGAAATTCCTTTTCCTCCAGAAAGACTTCCACTTTCGGGAGGAAGTGGGGCTTCCTCTTCCACCCCTGACCTTATCTGGGGAACCTGCCCCTCCTCTACCTGAGGAAGGTTAACATTGGCAAAATTACATGTTCAAATGTCCTTTTTCCCCATAAGAACCTGCCCAGCAAACATAATGAATGCCTCTCCATGCAAATGAGGTATTCCCAGTACCTTAATCCCCAGTCAAAGTACATTCACTGGAAAAGCCCCTCACACATCTCCACAGATATACACATACGCATACGCATGCACATGCACGTGCACAAATATATAATTAGGAGGTACAAGCTGTTATTGTCTGAATATTGTCTAAAAGATCTATAACACTGAAATCCTTGGAGAACCCCATCCCCAGCCAGGCCCCTCACGGATGGACTGAGATCCTGTTGACCCGCCTGCTCTGGCCTCCACTTCCTTTCTCTCCTCCTGTACAGCAGTGCATAGGCGCCCCAAGGGAGGAAGCAGAACTCAGAACCACACAAGAACTCTGAAATTCAGATGCAATAAGGCTAGATTCAATAAGCAAATGAGCTTGAGGAGTCTCTTACCTACACCTCCCCAGACCTGAGATTACAAGCATGAACCTCTGCATTCAGTATTTTTATTGGATTTCTGGGGACCAAACTCAGGATCATAGTCTTGAGTGGTGAACATTTTACCTACTGAGGTACCTCCTCAGGCCCAGAAGACATTTCTCCAGTGAAATCCTGATAAGCACTTTATAGCATTAGCTTTCCTGACAGCTTCTTCTTTGAGGTCATAGCTGATTTGTTGCAGGTCCACCCTGATTTACTTCAGGCTCTGAGCAGCTACACATGTTAAAAATCACAGATGATGCAGATAGGAGATAACTTTAGCTAGTTTGATTATCCTTAGGTCCGATATGATCTCTTAACATGCAAATGCTTTGCATCTTAATCATTATAATTATCTATCTAAAGAGACATTTTCTTGATTATTGTCCCTGCAAATTTTTCAGGTAATTAGTGTGGGAAAACAATTTTCATTTATCACAGTTACTTCTCAGTGAGTCATGAACTTTAGCCAATTAGAGATGTGTTTCATTTGGGTGAATGGGTGTCAATTAAGCAACACAAGCCAATATTTATGATCAGAATATCCAATTAGAAACCATGATGCAAAACAAAACCAGTCAATGGACACTATAATAACTCAATTGTAAAGAAGTTTACAGCATAATTAGATTATTATCCACTCTACCAGAGACAGATGCTAAAAGCTGCATCTCTCATTAGCACAGCTGAAGTTTGGTACCATGCTTAATCACAAGCCAGTTTCATGGAGCATTTTACTGAAAATATACTATTTATTAACTCAACAAATCATGTCATTAGAGAGAAATATAAAGAACCTAAGCTGTGCAGCCACCTGTGTGCTTTTATTTGGATCACATGGCGACAGACAGTCAGGAAGTGGGAGCTAGGGAAAGTTCTGTCACCAGGAGTCCCAGGTAATCCCCACATGAGATCAGCTACCACTAGTTCAGAAAGCACCAGGAAGGTGGTCACCAAGATGCTGTCCGGGTGGCCAAGAAGGTGGTGACAGTGGTTGTGGTTGTGTGGCTGGGAAGGTGATGTCTGAGATCATGTCTGTGTAGCAAGGAAGGTGATAGCTGAGATCTTGTCTGTGTGGCCAGGAAGGTTGTAACTATAATCATATCTGTGTGGCTCACTCCTCTATTACTGGCGTCAAACGTGATATCTGCCATACTAAAAGTATTTAATGAAATATATCAACTGTAGAGAAAAAGAAAACCTCATTCTGTCCCCCACTGTCCCTAATAAAGAAATTCTTTCTGCTTTCCCAGGAGGAAGAATCTGATACACAAAGAAGCCAAAAACCACTCAGAAAACAAAGGGGCAGGATAATAGTGATGATGGAGACTCATTTCCAAGTGTAGAGGCTTGGAAATACAAATTTCATTTATACTGAATTCCAGTAAAATAAATAAACAAGTAAATAACGATGAGAATTATGACTTTAAAAGTTTACTTTTTAAAATTTGTTCATAAATATGATTTTTCACTAATATCGCATGTTTTCCTCCTGCTCTCACCTCCAACAATAGTAGATTTTAGATTCAATGTTCATAAAACAAATGTTCTTATGCTCAAATAAGGATGTGGTAGCAATACCATTTATAGTTAACCTTTGTGAATGAACTGCAGGTCCAGTTTTCCATGTCATAAGAGTATATTTTTGGTGATTTGTACAAAAATATTATGATCATTAGTAAGGAATCTGCATCATTAGTTATTTTAAAAACGAGAAAATTTTTAAGTAATAGATAAAATAAGCTTTTTAATTAAAGTCAGTATTCAAGTAGTCTGGTGTCTATTTGGGTTACGATCCCAAAATTCAATGAATCTGATAGTTTTTAAATCTGCAATCTCCAAGTTCTGGAGATTAGAAGTACAAGATTAAGACACCAGAAGCTCTCATGTTTGATGAGGACTCTATTCCTGGTTTACATTTGACTGTAGTATCCTTAGGCTGTGGTATCAAGCAGACAAGGAGTAACAAGTACCCTGGGGCTCTCCTATAAAAGGACCAATATCTCTGCTTTCCTAACCAAATTTGTTACCAAAAGCAAGCTTCAAAACAGGTTCCAATGTTTTGATGAAGTGAACAAAAATAATTGAACTGAGGGTATAGATTACATTCTCCATATGAATAACTCCCTGGGTTTAATTCTAAGCAGCAGACATATAGATATATACATGTGTACAGTCATACACTATATACATATACATGCATATACATTCATACATGGACATGCAGCTACCAATGCTTACCAGAAGTTAATTCAATAAATTATAACACAAAACATTAATTGTAACTATTTTTATTAAATGGTTTTCAGTGCTGATGAAATAAATATATGTTATGCCTTACAAACTAGCCTATTGTTCTGAAACTGATTTTCTGTCGTTGTGATTTTAGATATATGATTGATAGATAGATAGATAGATAGATAGATAGATAGATAGATAGACAGACAGATAGATAGAAAGATGGAAAGACAGAGATAGATTTTTTTTATTCGATATATTTTTTATTTACATTTCAAATGATTTCCCCTTTCCTAGCCCACCCACTCCCAGAAAGTCCCGTAAGCCCCCTTCTCTCCCCCTGTCCTCCCGCCTGCCCCTTCCCACTTCCCCGTTCTGGTTTTGCTGAATACTGCTTCACTGAGTCTTTACAAAACAGGGGGCCACTCTTCCTTTCTTATTGTACCTCATTTGATGTGTGGATTATGTTTTGGGTATTCCAGGTTTCTAGGTTAATATCCACTTATTAGTGAGTGCATACCAAGATTCACCTTTTGAGTCTGGGTTACCTCACTTAGTATGATGTTCTCTAGCTCCATCCATTTCCCTAAGAATTTCATGAATTCATTGTTTCTAATGGCTGAATAGTACTCCATTGTGTAGATATACCACATTTTTGGCATCCACTCTTCTGTTGAGGGATACCTGGGTTCTTTCCAGCATCTGGCAATTATAAATAGGGCTGCTATGAACATAGTAGAGCATGTATCCTTATTAAATGGTGGGGAATCCTCTGGGTATATGCTCAGGAGTGGTATAGCAGGATCGTTTGAAAGTGAGGTGCCCAGTTTTTGGAGGAACCGCCAGACTGATTTCCAGAGTGGTTGTACCAATTTGCAACCCCACCAGCAGTGGAGGAGTGTTCCTCTTTCTCCACACCCTCTCCAACACCTGCTATCTCCTGAATTTTTAATCTTAGCCATTCTGATTGGTGTAAGGCAAAATCACAGGGTTGTTTTGATTTGCATTTCCCTAATGACTAATGAAGTTGAGCATTTTTTAAGATGCTTCTCGGCCATCCGAAGTTCTTCAGGTGAGAATTCTTTGTTTAACTCTGTACCCCATTTTTTAATAGGGTTGTTTGATTTTCTGGGGTCTAACTTCTTGAGTTCTTTATATATATTGGATATTAGCTCTCTATCTGATGTAGGATTGGTGAAGATCTTTTCCCAATTTGTTGGTTGCCGATTTGTCCTCTTGATGGTATCCTTTGCCTTACAGAAACTTTGTAATTTTATGAGGTCCCATTTGTCAATTCTTGCTCTTAGAGCATATGCTATTGGTGTTCTGTTCAGAAACTTTCTCCCTGTACCGATGTCCTCAAGGGTCTTCCCCAGTTTCTTTTCTATTAGCTTCAGAGTGTCTGGCTTTATGTGGAGGTCTTTGATCCATTTGGATTTGAGCTTAGTACAAGGAGACAAGGATGGATCAATTCCCATTCTTCTGCATGCTGACCTCCAGTTGAACCAGCACCATTTGTTGAAAAGGCTATCTTTTTTCCATTGGATGTTTTCAGCCTCTTTGTCGAGGATCAAGTGGCCATAGGTGTGTGGGTTCATTTCTGGATCTTCAATCCTGTTCCATTGATCCTCCTGCCTGTCACTGTACCAATACCATGCAGTTTTAACACTATTGCTCTGTAGTATTGCTTGAGGTCAGGGATACTGATTCCCCCAGATTTTCTTTTGTTGCTGAGAATAGTTTTAGCTATCCTGGATTTTTTGTTATTCCAGATGAATTTGAGAATTGCTCTTTCTAACTCTGTGAAGGATTGAGTTGGGATTTTGATGGGTATTGCATTGAATCTGTAGATTACTTTTGGCAAAATGGCCATTTTAACTATATTGATTCTACCGATCCATGAGCATGGGAGGTTTTCCCATTTTTTGAGGTCTTCTTCCATTTCCTTCTTCAGAGTCTTGAAGTTCTTGTCATACAGATCTTTCACATGTTTGGTAAGAGTCACCCCAAGATACTTTATACTGTTTGTGGCTATTGTGAAGGGGGTCATTTCCCTAATTGCTTTCTCAGCCTGCTTATCCTTTGAGTATAGGAAGGCCACTGATTTGCTTGAGTTGATTTTATAACCTGCCACTTTGCTGAAGTTGATTATCAGCTGTAGGAGTTCTCTAGTGGAGTTTTTTGGGTCACTTAGGTAGACTATCATGTCATCTGCAAATAATGATAGTTTGACTTCTTCCTTTCCAATTTGTATCCCTTTGACCTCCTTATGTTGTCGAATTGCCCGAGCTAGTACCTCAAGTACAATATTGAAAAGATGAGGAGAAAGGGGGCAGCCCTGTCTAGTCCCTGTTTTTAGTGGGATTGCTTCAAGTTTCTCTCCATTTAGTTTGATGCTGGCTACCGGTTTGCTGTATATTGCTTTTACTATGTTTAGGTATGGGCCTTGAATTCCTGTTCTTTCCAAGACTTTAAGCATGAAAGGATGCTGAATTTTGTCAAATGCTTTTTCAGCATCCAATGAAATGACCATGTGGTTTTTTTCTTTGAGTTTGTTTATGTAGTGGATTTCATTGATTCCCTGCATTCCTGGGATAAAGCCTACTTGATCATGGTGGATGATCGTTTTGATATGTTCTTGGATTCGGTTGGCAAGAATTTTATGGAGTATTTTTGCATTGATGTTCATAAGGGAAATTGGTCTGAAGTTCTCTTTCTTTGTTGGATCTTTGTGTGGTTTTGGTATCAGCGTAATTGTGGCTTCATAGAAGGAACTGCGTAGTGTTCCTTCTGTTTCTATTTTGTGGAATAGTTTGAAGAGTATTGGTGTTAACTCTTCTTTGAAGGTCTGATAGAATTCTGCACTGAAACCATCTGGTCCTGTGCTTTTTTTGGTTAGAAGACTTTCTATGACTCCTTCAATTTCTTTAGGCATTATGGGACCGTTTAGATGATCTATTTGGTCCTGATTTAATTTTGGTATTTGGTATCTGTCAAGGAAGTTGTCCATTTCCTCCAGATTCTCCAGTTGTGTTGAGTACAGGCTCTTGTAGTAGGATCTGATGATTTTTTGGATTTCCTCAGTTTCCGTTGTTATATCTCCCTTTTCAGTTCTAAGTTTGTTAATTTGGATACTTTCTCTGTGCCCTTTGGTCAGTCTGGCTAAGGGTTTATCTATCTTGTTGATTTCCTCAAAGAACCAGCTCCTGGTTTTGTTGATTCTTTGTATGGTTCTCTTTGTTTCTACTGGATTGATTTCAGCCCTGAGTTTGATGATTTCCTGCCTTCTACTCCTCCTGGATGAAATAGCTTCTTTTTGTTCCAGGGCTTTCAGGTGTGTCATTAAGCTGGTAATGTATGCTCTCTCCATTTTCTTTTTGGAGGCACTCAGGGCTATGAGTTTTCCTCTTAGCACTGCTTTCATTGTGTCCCATAGATTTGGGTATGTTGTGTCTTCATTTTCATTGTGTTCTAAAAAGTCTTTAATTTCTTTCTTTATTTCTTCCTTGACCAAGGTATCATTGAGTAGAATATTGTTCAATTTCCACGTGTATGTGGGTTTTCTGTTGTTTTTGTTGCTATTGAAGACCACTTTTACTCCATAGTGATCTGATAGGAGGCATGGGATTAGTTCGATCTTCTTATATTTGTTGAGGTCTGTCTTGTGACCAATTATATGGTCGATTTTGGAGAAGGTACCATGAGGTTCTGAGAAAAAGGTATATTCTTTTGCTTTGGGATAGAATGTTCTATATATAGCTGTTAAATATAATTGGTCCAAAGCTTCAATTAGTTTCATTATGTCCCTGTTTAGTTTCTGTTTTCCTGATCGGTCCATTGAAGAAAGTGCAGTGTTGAAGTCACCCACAATTATTGTGTTAGGTGCAAGGAGTATCATTGAGTAGAATATTGTTCAATTTCCACGTGTATGTGGGTTTTCTGTTGTTTTTGTTGCTATTGAAGACCACTTTTACTCCATAGTGATCTGATAGGAGGCATGGGATTAGTTCGATCTTCTTATATTTGTTGAGGTCTGTCTTGTGACCAATTATAAAGCTTTGAACTTTAATAAAGTTTCTTTTACGAAAGAGGGTGTCCTTGCATTTGGAGCATAGATGTTCAGGATTGAGAGTTCTTCTTGTTGTATTTTTCCTTTGACCAGCAAGAAGTGTCCCTCAGAGTCTCTTTTGATGACTTTGGGTTGAAAGTCAATTTTATCTGATATTAAAATGGCTACTCCAGCTTGTTTCCTGAGACCATTTGCTTGTAAAATTGTCTTCCAGCCTTTTACTCTAAGGTAGTGTTTGTCATTGACCCTTAGGTGTGTTTCCTGTAAGCAGCAAAATGTAGGGTCCTGTTTACGTATCCACTTAGTTAGTCTATGTCTTTTTATTGGGGCATTGAGTCCATTGATGTTAAGAGATATTAAGGAATAGTGATTGTTACTTCCTGTCATTTTTGACGTTATTTTTTAAATTTGATTGGTTAACTTCTTTTGGGTTTGATGAAAGGTTACTATCTTACTTTTTCCAGGGTGAAGTTTCCCTCCTTGTATTGGTGTTTTCCTCCTATTATCCTTTGTAGGGCTGGGTTTGTGGATAGATATTGGGTAAACTTGGTTTTGTCATGGAATATCTTAGTTTCTCCATCCAAGGTGATTGAGAGTTTTGCTGGATATAGTAGTTTTGGCTGGCATTTGTGTTTTCTTAGAGTCTGCATGAGATCAGCCCAGGATCTTCTAGCCTTCATAGTCTCAGGTGAAAAGTCTGCTGTGATTCTGATAGGTCTTCCTTTATATGTTACTTGGCCTTTTTCTCTTACTGCCTTTAATATTCTTTCTTTGTTTAGTACATTTGGTGTTTTGATTATTATGTGAAGGGAAGTATTTCTGTTCTGGTCCAGTCTGTTTGGAGTTCTGTAGGCTTCTTGTATATTCATGGGCATCTCTCTCTTTAGGTTAGGAAAGTTTTCTTCCATAATTTTATTGAAGATATTTGCTGGCCCTTTAAGTTGTAAATCTTCACTTTCATCTATGCCTATAATCCTTAGGTTTGGTCTTCTCATTGTGTCCTGGATTTCCTGGATATTTTCGGTTACAAGCTTTTTGCTTTTTGCATTTTCTTTAACTGTTGAGTCTATGGTTTCTATGGTATCTTCAGCGTCTGAGATTCTTTCTTCTATCTCTTGTATTCTGTTGTTGATATTTGCATCTATGTCCACTGATTTCTTCCCAAGGCTTTCTATCTCCAAAGTTGCCTCCCTTTGAGTTTTCTTAGTTGTTTCTACTTCTGATTTTAGATCCTGGATGGTTTTGCTTAGCTCCTTCACTTGCTTGTTTGTGCTTTGCTGTAATTCTTTAAGAGATTTTTGTGTTTCCTCTTTCATGACCTCAGCCTGTTGACCAAAGTTCTCCTGTATTTCTTTAAGTGTTTTTTCTGTTTCCTCATTATTGGCTTTTGTATTCTCCTGGATTTCTTTCAATGATTTTTGTGTTTCCCTTGCAAGGGCTTCTAACTTTTGATCCATTTTCTCCTGAATTTCTTTAAGTATGTCCTTCATGTGTTCCTGTACCAGCATCATGACCAGTGATTTTAAATCCAAATCTTGTTTTACCGGTGTGATGGGGTATCCAGGACATGCTGGTAGAGAATTGGGTTCAGATTTTGCCATATTGCCTTGATTTCTTTTAGTGACGTTCCTGCGTCTTCCTTTTGCCATCTAGTTCTCACTGGTGTTAGTTGGTGTTGTCAATGCTGGACTCACCAGTGCAAGCTGCCCCTTCCCAGGTGGCCTCTGGTGCACAGCTTACCTCCTGCACTGCCTGGAGGCAGGGTGTTGTTGTCCAGGCTGTTCAGACCCTGAAGCAGACACCTGAAGGCTCCTGCTGGGGCCTGCTGGATTCACTGGAGCACGCTGGCCGCCTGGAAGCCCCACTTGCCTCTTTCATTACCTGGGGATGTGGTGTTGTCTCTCAGGCTGATGTGGATCCGGAAGCAGAGAGGTCTGAGGGCTATCGCCAGAAGCCTCAGGACTGAAGCCTAAGCTCTGTGCCACAGGAAGGAGCTGTGCTGTGAAGAGATAGATATTTTTAAGCCCTTGGTTTGGTTCAAAACCTGGAGCTATCCCAGTCCTTTTTCCATGAATCTTTGAAGAGTCGGGCACAGACAGCATTTTCTAAAGGCTAAACACATGAAAACTAGAACCTCTCAAGTACAATGCTCTCTCCCTTTCAGTGGACTCAGCTGTGCCACAGTAACTCCAGAATATACTGTCAGCGATGTATTTTTACAACTTTAGTAAGTACATAGGACTCAGTCTTATTCAGAATATTTTAAACCTGAATTTAAACTTAGAATCTAGTATAAGTGAAATTGATGTTTCCCTGGGCTATACGCTTGGGAATAAATCTCCATAGCTATTGGTATCTTGGCTCTTTTATTCACAGTACATAGTGATTTCTTTATTATTTTGAGTGAGTCAAGTATTTTTATTTATTAAAAAGCAAGAATATGCTTAATGAGCCATGGAATTATCACAGTTTGATGCTTTGTTTTGAATATTTTTAACCATAAAATTAAGAAAAGCATTTTCTTGCTTTATAAAAGAAACATTCCCACAGAGCCCAATGTAAGGGAAGGTTCTGTGGCTAAGGTCTTGTTCTCCAATTGGTTCTTGACTTGTCAATAAAAAAGGCCAGAGGCCAATTGCTGGATGGAAGATACAGATGGGACTTCCAAGTCCCAAGGGGAGAAGGAGATGCAGGGAAAGAGAGAGGGACTTCTCTGCCCTGCTCTGGAATGAGATGAAAGCAGCAGTCATGTAAGATCTTGGCGCAGTAAGGACCTGCAGCCTCTGCTACAGATGGGAACCAAGTATGTTAGAGGGGCCTAGCTGTTGCAAGCCACGGTGTTTAGGGTGGAGGGAGAGATGGAGATAACTAATTAATAAAGGCATGCATTTCCAGGCAGGAGGTGTCTGTGTTCAGCAATTGTACCTAGAGGCAAGTTCTAAAAGTAACAGAGCAGTCTGTGTTGAAAGCTCCAGGGTCTCAACAGAGGGCTAGTGAATTGGCCAACTCCTGAAGCATAAGGCAGGTAAAAAAGGAAGCCCAGTGGAACAAACGGAAGCTAGGAGAAATCAGAACATGGCGGTTCCAAGGCAAAGGAGGTGTCCCACTATATATGATTTGCCTTAAATGCTCCAGGCATGCCAGAGACTTCTCACTGCTTCCAGATAGGTGACTGGATCTGTATAAGAAGGCTTCAGGAACTGTTGCTGGAACCCTGAAGAAAGAAACCCAATTGACTGGTGTTAATGATTAGATAGCTCTCCTACCCTTTTTGCTTCAGGCTTTTGTTCTCTAGGGTCAAGGCCCTCAAGTGGATGAGGCAGCAAGTGTGGAAGCAGCTCTGGGAGGCCTACTCAAGAGAAAGAGACTTGCAAATCTCACATCACTTCCAATTTGGAGATTCAGTCTACCTTAGACGCCACTGCGAAAAAATCTTGAGTCTCGGTGGAAAGACCCTTATTTTGTCCTCTTGACCACCCTGCTTTCTGCTTTGATGAGACCCTTTATAATTTTACTCCTTTTGCTTACAATTGGAACCTGTGTGATTAACCGGTTAATAGTTTTTATTAGGGAAGCATATAAGTGCTGTGCAGATTCTTATGCTATGCCAACAATATCAGAGATTAGGGCAGGACAATCCAGAATATAAAGAGTCAGAGATTTAGTTCTATAGTTCTAATATTAGAACTATTAACAAGAGGAGTGGGGAATGAGAGACCCCCCCACCCAACTCAATGTTTTTAGACCTCTAAACAACTAGGCCAGCACAGAATAACTTGTTTTTCTGCTTTCCGCTTGAGAAAGATAGCCCAGCCTGTTCTAGTTCCAATGTTTAACTATACAATGCCCCAGGGACGTTTGCTCCAGATAATCTCTACCCTTCCTTACTTCCTCATTCTGTACTTCCCCATTCCGTGTGTGTTTTGTCCTCTACCCCTTGCCTTGTGAATTGTGTCCTCCAACCCTTGTCTTGTGATTTTTTTCCCCCTGACTTCAGTTGCACGGGGTCCTCAGTCCTCTACCTCTGCGCAGTGTACAGCTATGGAACCCAGAATTCTGGAATAAAGAAATCCTCATGTTATTGCATCGGGAAAAAAAATTGCACACAACAGCCAGACCCTAGACAAAGAACTACAGGCAATGAAGGACTGCTGAGAACAGAAGGGACAGCCTTCCCAGGAAAGACCTCCTTATTGTTTATCTAATGACAGGTGATCAGCCCTGAAATCATATACATACAAGTGACATTAAACCAAATGAGCAAATGGTATTTATGTATTTATAAATGAGATATAGACTATAGCTAAAGAAAAAGAGACCATGAGCAGGAGATGGTCCACGGGAGGATTTGAAGGGAGTAAAATGATGAAAATATCTTTTAATTTCAGAAAATAAAATGTGTGAAAATAAATAAAAATTTTTAAATTGTGGACAAAATTAACAAAATACCCAAATAGTAAACCTCTAATATCAAATAAACCTCAGTACCTTCTTAAAATTTAAACTATTGGGGGTATAATACACACACTACACACACACACACACACAAACAAACACCCAACCTGTAGGTTTCAATTTTTCAAAACCTATACTTCAACTTCCCCTCACTGTGATCACTTCATTGATCAGAGGTAGGAGAAAAAGAAAGTTAACAGGAAAAAAGGTGTTGTGGAGCTGTTTAGAAGTAGTACCTTAGTGCTACTCCACCCTTTCTTGTCAGGATACCAGCAGTCCAATTCAATAGCAAACACTGAACATGAATCAGAAGTGGTGGCATGATCCATCAGAAACCACAAGGCCCTGCCAAATCAGCAAGAGTCAGTGGACACAGTCAGAATCAGCCAGAATACGACAAGAAATTCTTTGGCACATTTCTCTCTACAAAACGAAGACTAGCAAAGACCAGTGAAGAAGCAAAGCATTGTATGGCTTAACAATTAAGAGTGTCCTCTTCAATGTGTAAAAGCAAAGCGATTATGGAAGGACCCCTAAATGTTGAAATGTGGATGCATACCAAAATAAAGGCAATTCATTGTGTTGAAGAAAAAGAGTATCATCTTTCTGTTTGTGGGGTTTTATTTATATTCTTTCTAAATATGCACCATGTCAAGCGTCTGTTTTCAATAAAATATCACATGCTGTCTCACAAAACAGCTTCTGGAAAAACATCACGGTACACAACTGAGTTGTTAAAGAAACCATAAATTTCGACTTCACCAACCTCCTAAAATAAAAGATTTCTAGGGCTTCTCATGGGACCACTATTCCTATATCTCTATGTTTTGGAAGGACAGTGAACAGAAAGGATGGTGCTTTGCTTAAATGTTAATTTGTTGTTTTCCCTAAAGGTACAGAATCATATAGGAAAATCACTATAGTTTTAATTATGTTCCGCATGATTTTTTTTTTAAAAAAAAAAGCATTTTTAGCTTTTTCTAGACCTGGTAATTACTTTTCTACAACATATTTCCCAACCAACAATTAAGATGTTTGGTGTGGGTCTTTATTATTGTGCCCTTAATCATTTAAATTTTTAAAAGTTACTTTCTAATGCCATCATTCTGTGAAGAAGCCAACCACAGTATAGACAAATTTAGTTATTATAGTAACCTAGAGCTTCATTAATTTGGTACATGAAATAAATGCTCTGAGATAAACTAGTCATAGTTCTCAAGGGGAATAGAACTGATAGAGCAAATATATATTAGAGTGGCTTACAGATTGTCATCTGAATAGTGCAACAATAGGTGTCTCCTGATAGAAAAACAGAGGATCCACTAAGTAGTTGTTCAGTCAACAAGACTGGATGTATCAACAGTCCTAAACTAGGGCTGGAATCCCAGGGAGTCCTAGGGACCTGCTAGTCTTTGGTCTACATTATCATACTGAAGAGGAAGTTTCTACCATCAAAAGATTGCATCAAGTAAAGAATAAATAAACTTGCCTATGAGGATGAAAGGAAGCAGACAAAAAGCAAAAGCTTCCTTCTTCCAAGTTCTGTTATGTGGGCTGCCACCAGAAGGTGTGACCAAGATAGAAGGTGAGCCTTCAACCTCAAATGACCCAGATTTAAGGTCTTCCCATCTCAAATAAACCAATCAAGAAAGAACAAATGGTCAGCCCTAAAAACAACAATACAAGTAACATTTTTACATAATGAACAGGTTGTATTTAGAAATATATAGATACATAAATGCACATATATATTATACATATATTACATACTTACATGCCCATAGATATATGTAATAATTTTGAAATAAGAGACCATAAATTTCAAAGAGTGTGAATAAAGGTATATGAAAGGGTTTGGAGGGAGTAAAGTGAAGGGGGAAGTGATGTAATTGTACTCTAATCAAAAACAGATGCCAGGCAATGGTGGTGCACATTTTTAATCCAAGCACTGGAGAAGCAAAGGCAGGAGTTCAAGTCCAGCCAGGTCTGTGGAGCAAGTTTCAGGACTTCCAGGGCTATAAAAAGAAACTCTCAAAAAAAAAAAATAAACAAACAAAAAGAAGAAGAAAAAGAAAGTAAAGTAAAATACATAACTGGACTATTTAGTCAAAATTAATGGTTAGATTAAATTCTCAGAGATTTTGTCAGCACATTTTCTCACCCTTCCTCCTCATTCTTCCTGATTTTCCAGTTTCTGTGTCTACTAACATCATTCTGTTTTACAAGCTTTGTCCTTTGCCCTTTCTCTTTCAATGACACATAAATTCAAAACTGCCTATCCATCACTGATAACAATTTAGTTTCTCTTTGCCTCAGTCTCATACATCCAGAATATTTTAGTGATTAAATGCTTTCTCAAACCAGTGATTCATTGGAGGTTTTGTCAAGGAATGCTATCCACGTTTCAGGAAGACAAACTCTGGTGGTTGAAATAGGAATGGACTCCATAGACTCGGGGGTTTAAATGCTTGGTCCATGGGGACCAAGTGCCATGGGGCACTATTAGGGTGTGTGGCCTTGATGGAAAAAGTGTGTCATTGTGGAGGCAAGCTTTGAGGTTTCATATATGCTCAAGCTATGACCTGTGTAGAAGGTACAGTCTGCCTCTATGGCCTGTGGATCAAGATGTAGAGCTCCTTCTCCAGCACCATGTCTACCTGCATGCTACCATGCTTCCTACCATGATGATAATGGACTAAACCTCTGAAATTGTAAGCTATCGCCAACGAAATGTTTTCATTTATAAGGCTTGCTGTGGTCATGATGTCTCCTCACAGCAATAAAACCCTAAGTCTTGCCCACTGACTTACCTTCAGGACTCAGCATTTACATGTGACTACACTGCCACTGTTTTTCTTTTACTAGCCATATAAATTAAAGTTAATTTAATATACTTGAATATAACCTATCTGTGAGTTGTGAGAGCTCTAATTTCCCTCCCATTTATTTTTCATTCGGGATATACGTTTCCCACATCTAGACTCCAGGAAAATGATTTTGCTTTTGATAAAATTTCCTTTCCTTGTTCTCCAATTTTTTTGTAGCTGATTTTCAGTCATGCATCTAATTGATTGTTGCTTCCATAGAGCTAAGCTTACTAAATGACAAGACTGAGCACTTGATTTCCAGGAGTTATAGGAAGGGAAAGGAGGGATACCCAGCCTGTATTGTGAGGCAGCGAAGAAGGTTTGTTTCATACAAGAACACAGACTTAAAAAATCTTTAACATTGAACCGGTGGAAGTTCCGGTATCACTCTTGTAGCAATTCTAAACAACTATCGTCATCCTTTCACACTGAAGGAAGCAGAGGTCAGATGGGCAGTCCTTTCCCTGAGGTCAGGTCAGAGAACTCAGAGACAGGTGGGCTGGAGCTGCCTCTTCACTGTCAGTTGTCACCTGTGACTCACTGTCCCTCACAGACACTGAGATCTGAATCAGTTGTCTGTCCCTTGTCACCTGTGACTCACCAAGCCACAGACACTGCGATGCGAGCAGGCCCAATCACTGCTGTAGCTTTGGGAGCATGGTGGGTAGGCTTTCAAAGGGAACTTAAATGAGAAACACGTCTGTGTACAAAAGCAGGGAAAAATGATATTGGCCCTCAAGGAGTAGAGCTGCTCCAGACCATCTCTGGCTGCAGACAGCATAGGAAACAAAGGTGGATGGGTGACACGGGACATGAATATTGAAGGGGATGAGATGGTCAGATACAATGTGTTTTTAAAGAGTTAATAAACTAGATTTTTAATTTCTAAAGAGAAACTTCAAGATAAATGAAGGAATATATTTTCTCTGTAGTGTCAAGTAGACAAGAGCCTTAGAAAGAGGAGAAACGGGACATTGGTGGAAGCCAATGCAGACATCAGGCAGTCTAAATTTCTTTAAGAGGTTGAACCTAATCGAGTTTCAGATTCTTGTTCTTTCACTTTGTAAAGTGACTTAGAAGGGTATGCATCTGTGTATGGAGAGACCTGTTTGGTAGGTCACACTCCAGAACCTATTTCACATATGGGGACACTGAGAACTGAGACTCTCAAGTTAACTTGTCCGGTAAGAGTCAGGGCTAGTGGGATTTTCATGTAGGTCTCTAATTCCTCTCTCTGTGCTGAAGATCTAAGATCTTGACCCAGCCAGAGTTCATCTAATGGAAAAGAGGAAGCTTTTGAAGGCTTCTGCTGTAGTAGATGTTGAGTCAATAAAGGTTTTCCTTTGCCTGAGGGAAAAAAAATCAACAGGTTCATTACATTGAGATATTTTCAAAATATATATATATATATATATATATATATATATATATATATATATATATATATATCAAAGCATACTAAGTTGTACTTATACTTATCTTCCCTTATATATCAGGTATGCCTTAATAAGTGATTAAGTGCTTTCAAATGAGTAAAAAGGAAGTATAACTTGACCTGAGAGAATTAGTTAATAGGGTTTTTATCCAACTTATACTGAGCAATTTAAAAACTGTCTCTTAGTTCCCACAAGTGAAATGGTAATGAAGAAACACATCCACATACCTCCCCAGAAAGAATAACTGTATACTGTTGTCAATTAATTGTGAATGCACAAAAAGTCTCAGATGAAAGTGTTTAAGGAAGGGCAAAGTGTAATCTCAATCCTTCAGAATCACAAAAGGATGGTGCTGTAGGTAAGGAAATGGGCCTGTCTCCACAGCTTTAGAGAACCAGAGAAATCCTATTCACTTGGCCTTCCTTGGAAAGTACTGGTCATGTCACAAAGTACTGGTCTTAAATGATGTGCTCAATAGACATCACAAGTGAGAGGACAAAAGGATCCTAGAATAGCCTACAGTTCTTTTGGAAAGGTATTTTTACCAAATTAACAGCAAGTCTTTTAGTCAAGACTGTTGTTTCAGCTGAAATCGTACACATACAGCAAACTTCTGTCCACATTTGATAACTGCCTCAATCTGGACTGCTGTCTTAGCTTCTGATGTGAACCTTCTAAGCATGTATTTTGAAACAATATGCAGATTGTGGAGAGCATCCTTAAAGACTGTGTCCTTAAATGCTCATTACTTTGTGTTCTTATTGTCAGCTTGACACACTCTCAAGTCGCCTGGAAAGAAAGAACGTTGACTAAGGAATTCCCAGACCAGATTGTCCTGTGGCTGTGTTTGTGAGAGACTGTCATGACTGATCTCTGATGTGGGCCAGCAGTGGGTCTGGGCTGTATAAAGATGGCTGCACACAATCATCAGGTGAGCCAGTAAGCAACATTCCTGCACAGTTTCTGCCTTATGCTCCTGCTTATATTCCTCAGTCGGCTTCTTCTAATGATGGACTGTGACCTGGAAGCGTAAGTCAAATTAAACTCTTTCCCCACTAAGTTGCTTTTGATCAGAGTGCCTTCCTAGCAACAGAAAAGAAACTAGAACACTAATTTTTGTGGTGTCAGGGATCAAAATTGCACCTGCTAGGCAAACTTTGTTACCTCCCAGGCCTTTTCTTAATCTCTGCAATCACCTTCAGCTACCAGAGAGTATAATTATTTCATCTGCCTCAATTTATTTCACACACACACACACACACACACACACACACACACACACACACACAGTCTTTCTACCTGTATACAGCTAATTTAACATATAATTCACCACCAAAGACACAAGGCAATTAACAGTTTTTAGATGTCTTGTAAGGAGATAATTAGAAAAATGGCTATATTTTGCTTCTGTCACAGAATAATTTGATTACGGAATTTGTGCCCCGATATTGGAGATGATTAATAATAGCTCCCAGGTCATCTCGTTCAGCTTGCCCGATTTCGATAGCAAAGGCATTTATAAATGGATAAGTCAATATGCTTCCTTTTGAAGTTTGGAGCTGCATGCCTAAGTTCCTGAGAATATCATAGTCTGGAGTCTCAGCCACTCATAAAGTAGGTTTATCAGCTAATGTATTGCTGCGATGTTAGTCAATGTCAAGTCTACCTTCTTAGAGATATTGAATTCTGGGGTTGAGAGATTTTCTCCACACTGTTTCATAAACTTCAAGATGATATGCTCTTATCATTTACTTATACCTAAGGCCCATTATAGTAGAATTACAGTAATAATCTATTCATACAGATTAATAGGACAAAGCTTCTTTTATGTCTTTCAGTGTTATGTTTATGGGGCAAGTGAGTCCAGAAATGGTCTGTCCCTTGATATCAGTGGTTCTAAACCTTCCTAATGCTGAGACCCTTTAATATAGTTTCTCATGCTGTGATGACTCTCAACCATAGAATTATTTTCATTGTTACTTCAAAACTGTTATTTTGCTATCGGCTTCTGGTATGAATTGTAATGTAAATATCTTTGTTTTCTGATGATCTCAGGCCATCCTGGTGAAAGGGTCATGCAACCCCTAAAGAGGTCACAACCCTCAGAATGAGAACCACTGCTCTGTATGCTGAAGGGGCTTGAATGACTGTCTATTTAGCATTCATCAGCACTTTCACCACACACAAAAAGCAAGAAGCAATTATTTTCGTATATGAGTCTTCACAAAAGTCATAGAAATCGCGGTATTATTAATGACTGTCAAGAGACTCAGAGATTTGTCTAAACCATGAGCTGGGACATCAAACTGTGGGATGAGTTAGAACCCAGACTTCCTCACTCAGATCCAAGGCCATCTACCACCCTGTATTGCACTATGCAGACTTGCCAAAAATTTGCTCTGAATTCATGTAAATAATATTGAGGAGAGCTGAGAAAGTAAAATTCTGGTCTGCATGGCACCAGCATGAGGACCATAGTTTAGATCCCCAGAATGACAAAGTCAGACACACTAGTATGTGACTAATATCCTAGTAAAGGCAGTAGAATACTCAGAAAATCAGCACTCATATAGCCTGTTGTATGCAGCGGTCAGCATCAAGAAGCCCTGTAACAAACAAGGTACACCATAAGAATTGACACTAGAGATTGCCCTCTAATATCAACATTATATTTTTAATATAGATGTTACATAATACTATCTCCAGTGCTTAACAAGTAATGTGACTCACCCACTTCCACATGGATACACATAAACACTACAGACACAGCCGGGCGGTGGTGGCACACGCCTGTAATCCCAGCACTCTGGGAGGCAGAGGCAGGTGAATTTCTGAGTTTGAAGCCAGCCTAGTCTACAAAGTGAGTTCCAGGACAGCCAGGGCTACACAGAGAAACTCTGTCTCAAAAAAAAAAACACTACAGACACACACACAAATATTTTAATATTTTTGTGTTATGAAATATTTTCAATATGTATAGTATATGATACTGCCTTTGATATATAACCAGAAAATTATAATTGGCTTTTCATTTGTTAAAGTCTCATATGTATAGAACACAACCTGTTTTATATTCTCATTTCTAAAGGCTACCAGACATTTTTTGAAAAAGAATTAATGATAAATTGTTATTATTAATGTTTACTAGAATACATTGTAAATAATGTTTAGTTTCAAGTAGCCATAATTATATAAATTATAACATAGTTAAAGAAGTTTGCCTTGCCTCTAAAGTGTTGTTTCATATAAATAATAGCATTTCTAAGATTTTGCCAATGATGAATTATTAAAAATTTATGAAAAGGGAGAAATGACCAACTCTTAAAGAGATTTCTGTCACAGATGGTTTGCTATCTCTAGTTGCCACATTCTATTCCTAGGATTAATGATGCCAGCATAACTCCTGCTATAATTATACGTAAGCCACTGATTTCCCGTGTCTTCACTAGAATGTGAAGCTGAAAAGAACCCAGATGTCCTTAAACAAAGGAATAGATACAGAAAATGTGGTACATTTACACAATGGAATACAACTCAGCTATTAAAAACAACAAATTCATGAAATTTTTAGGGAAATGGATGCAACTAGAAAATATCATCCTGAGTGAGGTAACCTAGTAACAAAAGAACACACATGGTATGCACTCACTGATAAGTAGATATTAGCCCAAAAGTTCAGAATACCCAAGATATAATTCACAGACCACATGAAGCTCAAGAAGAAGGAAGACTGGGGTGTGGATGCTTCAGTCCTGCTTAGAAGGGGTAACAAAATACTCATGGGAGCAAAGACAGTGACAAATTGTGGGGCAGAGACTGAAGGAAAGGCCATTCAGAGACTGCCCCACCTGGGGATCCATCCCATATATAGTCATCAATAGCACACACTATTGTGGATGCCAAGAAGTGCTTGCTGACAGGAGCCTGATATAGCTATCTCCTGAGAGGCTCTGCCAGAGCCTGATATATACAGAGGTGGGTGCTCTCAGCCACCCATTGACCTGATCACAGGGTCCCCATTGTAAAAGTTAGAGAAAGGACTGAAGGAGATGAATGGGTTTGCAACCTCATAAAAAGAACAACAATATCAACCAACCAGGGTCTACACCACCAACCAAAGACTACACATGGACCCATGGCTCCAGCCAATATATGTAGCAGAGGATGGCCTTGTCTGGAATCAATGGGAGGTGAGGCTCTTGGTCCTGTGAAGGCTTGATGCACCAGTGTAGGGGAAGGCGATGTCAGAGAGGCAGGAGTGGGTGCTTGGGGAGGGGGATACTCTTATAGAAGCAGGAGGAGGAAGGATGGGATGGGGGCTTCTGGGTGGAAATTGGGAAAGGGATAACATTTAAAATATAAATAAATAAAATATCCAATTAAAAAAATCAAATACAAAAACACAACAACTATACCAACAAAAACAATACAGCCATATTTTCCATAGAACTTCAAAATGTTTGGACAAAAGATTCAACAAGCTTGAATTACTATCAGGATAATATTACTCACCCTTCACAGAAATCCTACTGAATGCCAGGGAATAAGCATACATCAAAGAAAGTAGCTCTGACCTCATTTTCTGTGATGCCAGCTCTTTCAAATGCACTACAGGGAGTTATAGTAACAGTGGACTATATATTTCAAAGTCATCATAAAATACTGAGGCCGGCAGGAGTCCTAGTAGGGCTCCCATCATAAAGTAGGGCACCTGTATACCCCTGAGAAAAGAGGTGTGAAATATGGGTCAAGAAGCCAAGTGCTTTGTATTTTAAACAAAATACAAAGTCAATCAGAGCAGTTGTAAGCCAACCCATTGTTACTTCACTATCAGAATTCAAATGTGGGTTATTGCTTTGTTTATCCTTCAGGGTACCTTCATGATACTTACCATGTTATTGAATAAATCCACTTCAGGAATAATCTATTATTACATTGCAAAGATAATGATTTGTGTGTGCTCCTCGGAGCTCAAGAGCTTAGCTCAGCCCCACTGACACATCTTGGCCTGTCAGACTTACAAGTAAAGAGCTGAACAGTAGGAAACTGTTCAGACTCCTGTCGGTGGGTTAATAGATCATGTTTTAAGTTATATCCCCATTGATTTTAATTCCTAGAAATCCAAATAACATATCATAAACATGTGCTTTCTGGATACTTGTGATGGTTTTGGAAATGCCCATATGCCCATATTACTCTCCTGAATACAAAGAGGAAGTCTTCTGGAAGATAAAAGAAGTTCAGAATTAAAATGGAAGCCTTATCATGTAAGAAGTAGAAATGGTGATGGTGCACACATTTAATCATGTCATTTGGGAGGCAGAGGTAGGTCTTCGAATTAGAGACCAGCCTGGTCTACAGAGTGAGTTTCAGGACAATCGGGGCTACACAGAGAAACCAGAAGGAAGAAAGGAAAAGAAGGAGGAGGAGGAGGAGGAGGAGGAGGAGGAGGAGGAGGAGGAGGAGAAGAAGAAGAAGAAGAAGAAGAAGAAGAAGAAGAAGAAGAAGAAGAAGAAGAAGAAGAAGAAGAAGAAGAAGAAGAAGAAGAAGAAGAAGAAGAAGAAGAAGAAGAATCATGGTATGCACTCACTAATAAGTGGTTATTAACCTAGAAAACTGGAATACCCAAAACATAATCCACACATCAAATGAGATACAAGAAGAAAGCAGGAGTGGTCCCTGGTTCTGGAAAGACTCAGTGAAACAGTATTTAGCAAAACCAGAACGGGGAACTGGGAAGGGGTGGGAGGGAGGACAGGGGAAGAGAAGGGGGCTTACGGGACTTTCGGGGAGTGGGGGGGGGGCTAGAAAAGGGGAAATCATTTGAAATGTAAATAAATTATATCAAATAAAAAAAAAGACAAAAAAAGAAGAAGAAGAAGAAGAAGAAGAAGAAGAAGAAGAAGAAGAAGAAGAAGAAGAAGAAGAAGAAGAAGAAGAAGAAGAAGAAGAAGAAGAAGAAAAAGAAGGTAGTGGTGGTAGTGGTGGCAATGGCGGTGGCAGTGGCTGTGTGGGGGGTAGTTGTGATAACAGTGTTTGTGGTAACAATGGTGGTGATGGTGGTAGTGGTAGTAGAGGAGGAGGAGGAGGAGGTAGCAGCGGAGGTAGCAGCCATGTTTGTGGTGACAGTGGTGGTGGTAACAGTGGTGGTGGTGATGGTGATGGAAACTGTGGTGGTTATGATATTAATTATGATCTTTTAGTTATTTCAAGACAGGACTTCATTAGACAGGAGGCATCTTGCAGGAAGAGACTCGGATATTTTTATTTCCCTCTCAAGATTCACAGCAACTAACATAGAATAGAACCTAAATGTTTGTTGGACAAAGAAGTCATGGAAATGTGAAAGAAAAGATAGAAAGATTATTTGGTATGTCAGAATGATTGCTCAAAAAAGAAAACAGTTGACAGTGCAGACTTTACGGAAAGTGACCTGGGAACTTACTGCTTCCCTTCCTAGCCCAAGGGGAAGCTGTGCCTTAACTCAGCTTCCCAGGACCTCAGTGTCACCCAGTCTCCCACAGCATGAGCAGCAATAGCATCCCATGTATTCAAAGTATCCTGGTGCTGTGCAGCTGGTGTGCCCAGATGACTGCTTTGGGGTTGGCACCCCAACCTAGACTGACTGGTGCCGTGCTACCCATGGATCACCCACAGATGAATAGTTCTCAAGATTTTGCTGGAAATAAGAGCAGCTGAAGCAGGGTGAGGCTGGTCAGTGAGAACACACACACAGCTGTGGCCTTGTCCTCCCCCTGTATAGCCAAACCCCAACCCAGCTCAGAGTTTCCCAAGCCTTGTGGAATGACAGATGCAAACCTAAAGGGATGGAATTTACCAGCAGATACTACTAACTACTGGCCATATGTCGCTTCAGTTCAGTAAACATGTATTAAGTATTTACCACGTACAAAGCTCTGGCTAGACAATATTCACAAATACGACGATTAGTAATTTTATTGTTCTTGATAAGTTACAATCTAATTATATACATACTTGGAATATTGGCAGGTAGGCATAAGAAGGGAATTATGTGAAATGAAAGAGCAGGGAGGAGCAGGGTCTGAGTGGCTGAAGGACTGAAAAGAGATGTGTTTGATTTGAGCATTGAGTAATAGGCAGAGAAAGTCCAGATGAACAATCCAAAAGCAGAAGACAAAGCAACTCCCAGAAGATTCAGGTCTGTGAGCTTATAGCCGTCCATTTATGGACTGGCAGAAGGCTGAAAATACTAATAGAGGTTACCAATGTTTATGTGATGTGTGTGCCTATAAAAAAACACAGTCATGCACTGAAGATGCTTTGGAGAAGTGTGTCGTGAAGAGATTTCATCACAATTTGGGCATCATAGAGTGTACTTAGACAAACCTGGATGGCAAAGATCGGTCCTTTTGACATAGACACTATAAACACAAGACATATGAAGCAGCTGCCAGCATTACAGGGGACGTTGTTTTATAATAAAGGCCTTTGTAAAGATAATGACACTCTAAAATAATGATTAAAGGCATAGTACAGTGAATACCTATACCAATAAAACTCCCTTATTATTATGAAGTATTTTATAGTATATATTAGAGCATGTGTAATCCTTTTATGTAACTGTCAACAGAATGGTTTGTGTACAGCAGTGTCAATCTCAGATATGTGAAAAATCTCCTGCTCTAAGATGTTGTAGTGGCCTTATCTCCAGGAATTTTCCAGCTGAAGTGTAATTTTATGAGACCCCCTATCATATAACCTTTACCTTTGGCCAAAACAGTTATATAACAAATATCTATGTATGTCTCATTTTTCACTTGACCATTGATATTGTATATTTTCTTAGGACATTTTAAAAAACAGAACCCAGTTCATAGCAGCCTTATTTATAAGAGCGAGAAGCTGGAAAGAACCCAGATATCCCTCAATGAAGGAATGGATACAGAAAATGTGGTATATATACACAATGGAATACTACTCAGCATGAAATTTTTAGGCAAATGGTTGGAACTGGAAAATATCATCCTAAGTGAGGTAACCCAATCACAAAAAAATACACATGGAATGCAATCACTGATAAGTGGATATTAATTAGCCCAGGAGCTCTGAATACTCAAGACACAATTAACATATCAAATGATTCCCATGAAGAAGGAAGAAGAGGGCCCTGATCCTGGAAAGGCTTGATCCAGCATTGTAGGGAAGTACCAGGACAGAGAAATGGGAGGGGGGGGTGATTATGGAATGTGTTGAGGGAAGAGGGCTTATAAGACATATGGGGAGGGGGGACTGGGAAAGGGGAAAGCATTTGGAATGTAAACAAAAAATATAGAAAATAAAAAAATAAAATAAAAATGAATATTAAAAAAACAGTACCCACACTAAACAACATGGCAGGCATAGTCTAGATTGATATGACAATAACCATGAATATGGTTTGAATAATTATTAGAAAAAATTCTACTGAATCCTACATGAAGCAGCTTTAGCTTGAAGAACAGGACACTAACATTCACCCTCTCTTGAGCTGTTTTTCTTTTGCAGTACTTGGAACTCAAGATTATCTACCTGTCCTCATTTTTCAGTAATTGTTATTGCATGTATGTGTGTGTGTGTGTGTGTGTGTGTGTGTGTGTAAAATATAACCTGGTCAGTCTATGGAATCTTACTTGTGTTTATGTTTTGAGGCTGACCATTTGGCACTGACAAATAACTGGTGTGTTTTTCCCTGAAGAGGAACACCTCTCCTGCTCCCAGATTTTCTTAGTTGCCTATAGTTTTTTTGTTTGTTTGTTTGTTTTTGTTTTTTGCATAGGGTTGAGGCCTCACACAATTTTTGCTGACCCAGTTCATTGGTGTGATCCTTGTTCGATGTGCATTTGCACCATCATGTTAGCGAGATTTTATAGGTGTAGCTTCTGATATTTCTAGGAATCATAACTTCACAGCACACTCCCTGATCCCTGGCTCTCACAGTCTTTCTATCCCTTCTTCCATAACAGTCCCTGAACCTGAGGTGTAGGGATGCTTTACAGATGCATCCACTGAAACTGTAGCTCTTAAATTGTTAAAGTCATGATAGCCTTATACAAGTTTAAATTAGTGTAGAACTACTGAAGAGCAGCAGAGTGTAACAATCTTAGTGTCTCTAACCCAGCAATTCTAAATTCAAGCATTCATCCCAAAGAACTAATTAGGCACAAATGTTTAATTGCAAGGAATCTTTTTAAGATACCTTGTAATTGGAGACCAGGGGCAGCGGCTGCGGCAGCAACAGCAGCAGTGGCTCGTCCAGAGGAAGGGCCATCAGCAGTGGAACCAAGCTGACAAGGTCCAGGCAGACCCTGTGCCCACGACCACTGGCCATCACTGGCCAGCCAGGCTGCAAGAAGTGGAGGATTTACGGCGCCTTTCACCACCCAGAAGACACATCAGAACTCAGCCTTCCGCCAGTCAGTTGCGAGAGACTGGCCTCCATCTTGGTTTTCGGACTCCAGAGAGATCAGACAGACTGAGGTACGCAAATACAACCCGAGACCAACATCGCAGGGGTCTAAGCCCGACGGGCGTTGGCCTGTACCCAGGCCCTGGGCTGGTGGGGGGGGGGACACCAGTGTGCAAACCCGGCCAGGAGGTTGTTTGCCCAGGCTGGTGCACACGCCACCACCATTTTGCCTACAGGAAGCAAGAGAGCCCTAACAGGCAAAGCCAGCTAACAGGCATAGCCCCAGACTAACATAGTAGGGGTCTAAGACGGTCAGGCCCTGGACTGCCCCCAGGCCCTGGGCTGCTCAGTGGGCCATCTGTGTGCCGACCCGGCCAGGAGGTTGTTAGCCCAGTAGACTCTCCCAGCACTCTCAGGGAGCACTCGCACGCCGCCATCCTGGCCACCTGACAGACCCAATTAACACTCACAGCTGAGGGGAACTTTGCTCAGACATTGGCCTGCCAGGCTTTTGCCTAGACTCAGGGCCCGAGCAGCTAGCCTTGTGTGCACTAACCCGGTTGGGAGTTCCGCTGCCCAGCAGAGTGGTCAGCACACAGAAAAGGTCCCTGCAGCATACACCCTCAGCACTCCCTGAAAGAGCAAACAGGCACCATCTGGTTCACAGACATAATCTGGGGCAAAGCACACTAGGGCTGCAAGGGCACCCAAGAGGAGGACAGTACATCAACAATCTGCAACAGGGGAAATCCTGCCATCCAGTGTTGCAGAAATAGCCCTAGAGCCTCTCAGGAGGCTGAAACACCAGCCAGAGACAAGACCAACTAGTTCCAGAAAACAAGAAGGCAAAGGGCAAACGCAGGAACACTACTAACAGAAATCTAGGCAATATGGCAGCATCTGAACCAAACTCTCCAACATCAGCAAGCCCTGGCTATGACAACACACCAGAGAAACAAGATTTGGATTTAAAATCACTGGTCATGAGGCTGCTAGAAGAACACAAAAAGGAAATAAATGGATCTCTTAAAGAAATGCAGGGGAACATGAATAAGCTAGAAACCCGTATAATGGAAACACTAAAATCACTTAAAGTAACGCAGGAGAATAAGGCCCAAGAGATAGAAGCCAATAAAGAAGAAAGGCAAAAAAAAAAAAAAAGAAGAAAGAAAGGAAGAAAGGAAGAAAGGAAGAAAGGAAGAAAGAAAGAAAGAAAGAAAGAAAGAAAGAAAGAAAGAAAGAAAGAAAGAAAGAAAGAAAGAAAGAAAGAAAGAAAGAAAGAAAGAAAGAAAGAAAGAAAGAAAAGAAAAGAAAAGAAAAGAAAAGAAAAGAAAAAAGAAATGCAGGAGAGCTTGAGTCAACAGGCAGAAGTCATGAAAGAGGAAACACAAAAATCTCTTAAAGATTTACAGGAAAACACAAACAAACAAATGATGGAACTGAGCAAAACCATCCTGGATCTAAAAACAGAAGGAGAAACAACTAAGAAATCACAAAGGGAAACAACTTTGGAGATAAAAAACCTTGAGAAGAAATCAGGGGCCATAGATGCAAATATAAACAACAGAATACAAGAGATGGAAGAAAGAATCTCAGATGCTGAAGATACCATAGAAACCATTGACTTAACTGTCAAAGAAAATGCAAAATGCAAAAAGCTTGTATCCCAGAACATCCAGGAAATCCAGGATACAACGAGAAGACCAAACCTAAGGATTATAGGTACAGATGAAAGTGAAGATTTACAACAGAATGGCCAGCAAATATCTTCAACAAAATTATGGAAGAAAACTTACCTAACTTAAAGAGAGAGATGCCTATGAATATACAAGAAGCCTACAGAACTCCAAACAGACTGGACCTGAGCAGAAATACCTCCCGTCACATAATAATCAAAACCCCAAATGCACTAAACAAAGAAAGAATATTAAAGGCAGTAAGAGAAAAAGGCCAAATAACATATAAAGTAAGACCTATCAGAATCACACCAGACTTCTCACCAGAGACCATGAAAGCTAGAAGATCCTGGGCAGATCTCATGCAGACTCTAAGAGAACACAAATGTCAGCCAAGACTACTATACCCAGCAAAACTCTCATTCACCATAGATGGAGAAACCAAGATATTCCATGACAAAACCAAATTTACACAATATCTTTCCACAAACCCAGTTCTGCAAAGAATAATAGGAAGAAAACTCCAATACAAGGAGGGAAACTACACCCTGGAAAAAGCAAAATAGTTACCTTCCTTCATCAAACCGAAAAGAAGATAACCACTCAAATATAAAAAGAACATCAAAAATGACAGGAAGTAATAATCACTATTCCTTAATATCTCTTAACATCAATGGTCTCAATTTCCCAATAAAAAGACATAGACAAACAGACTGGATAAGGAAACAGGGCCCTAAAATTTGCTGCATATAGGAGACACACCTCAGTGTCAAAGATAAAAACTACCTTAGAGTAAAAGGCTGGAAGACAAACTTGTGAGCCAATGGTCACAGGAAACGAGCAGGAGTAGCCATTCTAATATCAGATAAAATTGACTTTCAACCTAAAGTCATCAAAAGAGACACAGAAGGACACTTCTTGCTGGTCAAAGGAAAAATCTACCCAGAAGAACTTTTAATTCTGAACATTTATGCGGCAAATGCAAGGGCACCCTCATTCATAAAAGAAACTTTACTAAAACTCAAAGCACACATTGCACTTAACACAATAATTGGGGGTGACTTCAACACTTCACTCTCCTCAATGGACCGATCAGGAAAACAGAAACTAAACAGGGACACAGTAAAACTAATTGAAACTTTGGACCAATTGGATTTGACAGATATTTATAGAACATTTCACCCTAAAGCAAAAGAATATACCTTTTTCTCAGCACCTCATGGTACCGTCTCCAAAATCGACCATATAATTGGTCACAAGGCAGACGTCAACAAATATAAGACGATCGAACTAATCCCATGCCTCCTATCAGATCACTATGGTGTAAGAGTGGTTTTCAATAGCAACAAAAACAACAGAAAGCCCACATACACATGGAGGCTGAACAATACTCAATGACACCTTGGCCAAAGAAGAAATAAAGAAAGAAATCAGAGACTTTTTAGAATTTAATGAAAATGAAGGCACAACATACCCAAATCTTTGGGACACAATGAAAGCAGTGCTAAGAGGAAAACTCATAGCCCTGAGTTCCTCCAAAAACAAAATGGAGAGACCATACACTAGCAGCTTAACGGCACACCTGAAAGTCCTGGAACAAAAAGAAGCGAATTCACCAAGGAGGAGTAGAAGACAGGAAATTATCAAACTCAGGGCTGAAATCAATCAATTGGAAACAAAGAGAACCGTACAAAGAATCAAGGAATCCAGGAGATGGTTTTTTGAGAAAATCAACAAGATAGATAAACCCTTAGCCAGACTGACCAAAGGGCACAGAGAAAGTATCCAAATTAACAAACTTAGAAATGAAAAGGGGGATATAACAACGGAAACTGAGGAAATCCAAAAAATCATCAGATCCTACTACAAGAGTTTATACTCAACACAACTGGAGAATCTGGAGGAAATGGACAATTTCCTTGACAGATACCAAGTACCAAAATTAAATCAGTACCAAATAGATCATCTAAACAGTCCCATAACCCCTAAAGAAATAGAAGGAGTCATAGAAAGTCTTCCAACCAAAAAAAGCACAGGACCAGATGGTTTTAGTGCAGAATTCTATCAGACCTTCAAAGAAGACCTAACACCAATACTCTTCAAACTATTCCACAAAATAGAAACAGAAGGAACACTACCCAATTCCTTCTACAAAGCCACAATTAAGCTGATACCAAAACCACACAAAGATCCAACAAAGATAGAGAACTTCAGACCAATTTCCCTTATGAACATTGATGCAAAAATACTCAATAAAATTCTTGCCAACCAAATCCAAGAACACATCAAAATGATCATCCACCATGATCAAGTAGGCTTTATCCCAGGGATGCAGTGTTAGTTCAATATACGGAAATCCATCAATGCAGTCCACTACATAAACAAACTCAAAGAAAAAAACCACATGGTCATTTCATTGGATGCTGAAAAAGCATTTGACAAAATTCAGCATCCTTTCATGCTTAAAGTCTTGGAAAGAACAGGAATTCAAGGCCCATACCTAAACATAGTAAAAGCAATATACAGCAAACCGGTAGCCAGCATCAAACTAACTGGAGAGAAACTTGAAGCAATCCCACTAAAATCAGGGACTAGACAGGGCTGCCCCCTTTCTCCTTATCTTTTCAATATTGTACTTAAGGTACTAGCTTGGGCAATTCGACAACATAAGGAGGTCAAAGGGATACAAATTGGAAAGGAAGAAGTCAAACTATCATTATTTGCAGATGACATGATAGTCTACCTAAGTGACCCAAAAAACTCCACTAGAGAAATCCTATAGCTGATAAACAACTTCAGCAAAGTGGCAGGTTATAAAATCAACTCAAGCAAATCAGTGGCCTTCCTATACTCAAAGGATAAGCAGGCTGAGAAAGAAATTAGGGAAATGACCCCCTTCACAATAGCCACAAACAGTATAAAGTACCTTGGGGTGACTCTTACCAAACATGTGAAAGATCTGTATGACAAGAACTTGAAGAGTCTGAAGAAGGAAATGGAAGAAGACCTCAAAAAATGAGAAAACCTCCCATGTTCATGATCAGCAGGATCAATATAGTTAAAATGGCCATTTTGCCAAAAGCAATCTGCAGACTCAATGGAATCCCCATCAAAATCCCAACTCAGTTCTTCACAGAGTTAGAAAGAGCAATTCTCAAATTCATCTGGAATAACAAAAAACCCAGGATAGCTAAAACTATTCTCAGCAACAAAAGAAATTCCAGGGGAATCAGTATCCCTGACTTCAAGCAATACTACAGAGCAATAGTGTTAAAAAAAAAAAAAAACTGCATGGTATTGGTACAGTGACAGGCAGGCAGATCAATGGAACAGGATTGAAGATCCAGAAATGAATCCACACACCTATAGCCACTTGATCCTCGACAAAGGGGCTGAAAACATCCAATGGAAAAAAGATAGCCTTTTCAACAAATGGTGCTGGTTCAACTGGAGGTCAGCATGCAGAAGAATGCGAATTGATCCATCCTTGTCTCCTTGTACTAAGCTCAAATCCAAGTGGATCAAGGACCTCCACATAAATCCAGACATTCTGAAGCTAATAGAAAAGAAACTGGGGAAGACCCTTGAGGACATCGGTACAGGGAGAAAGTTTCTGAACAGAACACCAATAGCGTATGCTCTAAGATAAAGAATTGACAAATGGGACCTCATAAAATTGTAAAGTTTCTGTAAGGCAAAGGACACCATCAAAAGGAAAAATCGGTAACCAACAAATTGGGAAAAGATCTTTACCAATCCTACATCAGATAGAGGACTAATATCCAATATATATATAAAGAACTCAAGAAGTTAGACTCCAGAAAACCAAACAACCCTATTAAAAATGGGGTACAGAGTTAAACAAAGAATTCTCACCTGAAGAACTTCAGATGGCGGAGAAGCATCTTAAAAAATGCTCAACTTCACTAGTCATTAGGGAAATGCTAATCAAAACAACCCTGAGATTTCACCTTACACCAATCAGAATGGCTAAGATTAAAAATTCAGGAGACAGCAGGTGTTGGCAAGGATGTGGAGAAAGAAGAACATTCCTTCACTGCTGGTGGGGTTGCAAATTGGTACAACCACTCTGGAAATCAGTCTGGCAGTTCCTTCTTGAAAACTGGGTACCTCACTTCCAGAAGATCCCGCTATACCACTCCTGGGCATATACCCAGAGGATTCCCCAGCATGTAATAAGGATACATGCTCTACTATGTTCATAGCAGCCCTATTTATAATAGCCAGAAGCTGGAAAGAACCCAGGTATCCCTCAACAGAAGAGTGGATGCAAAAAATGTGGTATATCTATACGATGGAGTACTATTCAGCCATTAGAAACAATGAATTTATGAAATTCTTATATAAATGGATGGAGCTAGAGAACATCATACTAAGTGAGGTAACCCAAACTCAAAAGATGAATCATGGTATGCACTCACTAATAACCTAGAAAACTGGAATACCCAAAACATAATCCACACATCAAATGAGGTACAAGAAGAATGGAGGAGTGGCCCCTTGTTCTGGAAAGACTCAGTGAAGCAGCATAGGGCAAAACCAGAATGGGGAAGTGGGTGGGAGAATATGGGGAGAGAAGAGAGCTTATGGGACTTTCGGGGATTGGGGGATAGAAAAGGGGAAATCATTTGAAACGTAAATAAAAAGTATATCGAATAAAAAAAATGATACCTTGTAATTAAAATGATATCACTTTCCACCCCCCCCATTCCTTTTGTCCTTCCATCCCTTAATGGGTACTCCGTCTCCAATCCCCTCTTCCATGCCCCATCATTTTCAAATTGATAAATTCTTTTTCTTTGATTATCATTGCTATGCATATATGTATGCACAAATATGTATATGTACAAATATATAAAACAACCTGTATATATGTACAAATATATAAAAAAACAACAAAACAAAAATGTTGTTGTTGTTGTTTATGTATGTATGGTCTCAGGGCTAATTAACCAAGAAGGGAGCTCATCCCTGGAGGCTAATTCTCCTTCTCCCAGAAGTCATTAGCTGCATATAATTCTTTGTCTACAGGTGGGACCTATAAAAATTTTCCCTTTCATGCTAGCATATCTATTGATATTGCCATTGATTCAGTCTTAGAGACACTTCTATAGAAAACAGTTTGACAGCAGACGTCCTGATATTCTGGATCCTACAATTTTTCCACCCCCTTTTCTGCAATGTTCCCTGAGCATAGGTGCAGGAGTATAAGAATATCCACTGTTGGACTTCCCCATGATTCCTTGGTTTCCTCATTAGGACTAGTTGTGACTTTCTATGATGGTCTCCATTTGCCGTAAAGAGAAGCTTCCTTGATGAAGAGCAGTAGCCATATTGTTTTCTGCAGGTACAAAAACAAGTTTAGAATGTAGTAAGGAATTATATTGGTCTAGCAAAATGGTGGTTACTGGTTATTTTCTAAGGTCCAAGGCCTCACTACCTCTAGGAACTTGCCTGGGTTTCTACGACCAGGCATGATTTCCTTCCTATTGAATTATCCACAAGTCCAACTAGACAGCTGTTATTTACCATCAATATGCGAGTGCCATTTTTTACACCTTCATTATTAAGCTATCTTGCCAATGCTGCCCATTGTTGTGGCTCACAGTTTTGCAGCTTGGAGGAGCTATTATTTGGTTTCCTCTCTTGGCAACTTATGTAGTATTTTCTAGTACTATAAAAGCTACAAAGCAAGAGGGACGCTTTCATGTTGGAGGGACAAATAACACCAAGGTTGTTTGATAACGCCTCAAGTAATCATATTATTTGATTTTTACCTGAAACATATATATATTTATATATAATATGTTTTTATATATAATATACATATATATATAATATACACACACACACACACACACACATATATATATATGTATACATTATATAATACACATATAATGCTACATGGGTTGACAATGTCCCTCACAAGAACCACTCATTACCTAATTGGGACTGGTATCAAAATTACTATGTAGTCCAAAGATGTCCTTGAACCTGCCCAATCATCCTGCCTCAGCCTCTCACATGCTGGGATAACAAGTGTGCACCTCTATTCCCAACTTTATAGATTGATCTTATATTTGTTGGTGAGAGGGGAGGCAGGGAGAATGAAATAAACATGAAAGTGTTCCTATACAAGGAGCTTCTCAGAAACATCTAGAAGTTTTAGGACTCTATCAATATTAAATATATTTTGGATTATTATATTATGATTATGATGACTGTATTTCTAAGGAAAAGCCTGCCTGTCCCCTCTGCTGACATACATAAGTACATAAAGGAAAGCATTCATACTCCAAGCTTAGTTAACTGTTCAGTAGTGGGTCTCACTTGCAGGAAGGGCTGTTGTGGTTCTGTTCTCATACTTGGAGTTAACTTGGGATGCTGTTCTCAGTCTGAACCAACCATATTAATGTGGGAAGAAAATAAAATGTAAAAAGGAACTAAGTTGGGTGCCTCATTTCTGACTTTATAGTCCTATAGAAAGAAAAGTTTCTCTTGGATTCCTGACACTCTCCAGCATGCTGCCAGCATACTATATTTTTGTCTAACTTTTCTTGAATTATGTTTCTTTGACACAATAAGCTCAAGGTAATGCATTAATATTTTCATGTATTCAGAAAAATACTACATATTACCTTTGTAACTAAATGAGCCATATAAATTCTAGCATTGGAAATTTGAAACTCCCTATATGAATTTAGTCCTGTGATAGTTTCTAGACTATATCTTATTCATCTTGACAATGCAGCCTTCACAGCGAAGCCTGAAGAAACAAATCTGATATTCAACTGCCACTGATGTCATAGTTTCAAGAACATTATGATCATGAATTATTCAATTGTCACTGATGTCATAGTTCCAAGAACTTTATGGTTACCATCAGGGTAACCCAGCTAATATCAATTATTTTGTTAGAAAAATTACTATAAGGTGTACGAATTCAGAAGGAAGAAAATAAGTAATGTTTGTATACAAGAAAAGTCTTAGGCTCTCCTTGTTATTTGGCTTCTTTGGGTCTGTAGATTGTAGAGATAGAGAAGGTAAACAGGCTTGGGTACCAGATTTAGTCAGAGCAGGAGAGAAAGAATAGAAATCAGTTGGTGCAGGGTTGGGGTGTAAGTCTATGGGGTTGAGTCTAGCTGAGATTCCTAGTGATGGGGGATGTAGAGCCTGAAGTGGCCAGGTCCTGTGCCCAGGCAGAACTCCCAGTAAGGGGATAAGGAGCACAACTCACCCACAAAACCTTTGACCTAAAATGTGCCCTACCTATAAATATACAGGGACAAAGATAGGGCAAAGACATAGGGAATGCCCAACCAATGACTGGCCTAAATTGAGACTCGTCCCATGGGCAAGAACTCTCAGTTCTTCCTCCAACACCATGACTGCCTGCCTGTTGTCATGCTTCTTGCCATGATGATAACTGACTGAACTGTAAGCCAGTCCAGTTAAATGGCGTTCCTTATAAAAGTAACCTTGGTCATGGTGTCTCTTTATAGGCATGGAAACCCTAAGACAGAGGCTGAAAACATTCTAGGCCTAGATAAGACTGTACAGAGACTAGAAGCTTCCAGGACTAGTATTGGTATTCTGTCTAAGCTCCACCCCACACCTACCTGGCAATAGCCAGGTATGCCCCGCCCCAGAGATCTGGCCCACTCTCCCTCTTTGCTCTCTCTTTGCTCTCTCTCTGCTCTCTTTATAGAAGTAAGAGTATGTGGGAGAGCTCTTACTTCTTTACCTTATACTATTAATGATGTTTTGTTATGGTTGTAGACAGAATCCTAGAATAACTTTCTTGAAAGGCTCCACCCAGCAGCTGATGGAAACACATACAGTGATCCACAGCAAAACATTAGATGGAACTCAGGAAGTCTTGTGGAAGAGTTGAGGGACCTGAAAAGAATAGGGACGCCACAGGAAAACTGACAAAGTCAACTAACCTGGACCCTTGGGGTTCCCAGAGACAACCAATCAAAGAGGGTTGACCTTGCCACTGCGCACATATGTAGCAGAAGTACAGCTTGGTCTTCATGCTGGTCCTCCAACAACTGGAGCAGGGACTGTCCCTGAATTGGTTGCCTGCCCGTGAATCCTGTTCCCCTAACTGGATGGCCTTGTCTGGTCTCAGTGAGAAAGGATGCACCTAGTCCTGCAGTGATTTGATGTCCCAAGATGGGGTGATACCAAAAGGGGGCCTCAGAGGAGAAGGAGAGGGAGAGGGGAGGGGGAGGAGGTGAATGAGGGGGGAACTGAGGGTGGGGGCTGATATTAGGTTGAAAAGTGAATAAATAAATTAATGAAAAAAGATAAAAGAAACACACAAAGTCAAGTCCTATATGTAAAAAACTTCCTGAATGTAGTTTACATGCTATAATTATAATTAGGACTGATCTCCTGAAAAGTGAATGTGTCAAAGGAAGCATGAGATGAAAGGAAATGATACAGAGGGGAAAATACACCAAGGCCACACCCACAACCTCCAGGAACTGGAGAGGTATTTCCCCTCAGGCTTTCCGGAACACAGGATGCCATTCCAGGAGAACTAACCTCAGGCTTTCTAACTTCACAAACTACAAAACAACAAATTTATGTTCTTTTCAGCCACTGAGTTTGTAACAATTTGTTAAAACATTCATAGAAATATATTGGCCTTCCTACTCACCCCCAAACACACATCACCATTCAGCTCTCTGAATGGGCCCTTAACAAATGTCTGTGGGGAATGAGTCAGACAGGCATGGCTGCTTCTGTTTACTTGAATTGTGTTGTCGGTTGCCTAAAATGTAATCTGAGCATCAGCATGTCCTGTAGAATGATTGCAAAATAAACTGAAGAGCTGTCATTTCCTTCCCTCTCATATCTGTAGCTGAAATAAGGAAGAGCAGAAGGTGGTAGTTAATAGCTTGAAGATATTTAGATACCCAGCTCTTGGATAAGTGTTGCAAAATAGAGCATTTGTCTTCACTTGTACCTTTTCATTGCTTTCACTTGAGTCTGTGAGTTCACTGGACTCTCAGGGCTTGAAAGTTTTATGGCATTTAAAGTTTATAGATGGTATAATGAAACATTTTAATGATATTTTAAAAGGCAAAACATTTGGCTTATATGTCGTCCATGATCTTTGCATACTTGATGCCCACAAATAACTTTCTTATTTTCCTTTTACCCAGGTCTACTAATCCCTCGACCTTAAGGCATTAGGATCAAGGACCTCCACGTAAAACCTGACACACTGAAACTAATAGAAAAGAAACTGGGGAAGACCCTTGAGGACATGGGCACAGGGGAAAAGTTCCTGAATAGAACACCAATAGCTTATGCTCTAAGATCAAGAATTGACCAATGGGACCTCATAAAACTACAAAGTTTCTGTAAGGCAAAGGACACTGTCAAAAGGACAAAGCGTCAACCAACAGATTGGGAAAGGATCTTCACCAACCCTAAATTCGACAGAGGGCTAATATCTAAAATATACAAAGAACTCAAGAAGGTAGAACCCAGAGAACCAAATAACCCCATTAAAAAGTGGGGTGCTGAGCTAAACAAAGAATTATCACATGAAGAACCTCGGAGGGCTGAGAAACACCTTAAGAAATGTTCAATGTCATTAATCATTAGGGAAATGCAAATCAAAACAACCCTGAGATTTCACCTCACACCAGTCAGAATGGCTAAGGTCAAAAACTCAGGAGACAGCAGGTGCTGGTGAGGATGTGGAGAAAGAGGAACACTCCTCCACTGCTGGTGGGATTGTACGATGGTGCAACCACTTTGGAAATCAGTCTGGAGGTTCCTCAGAAAACTGGGCATGACACTTCCTGAGGACCCTGCTATACCACTCCTGGGCATATACCCAGAGGATTCCCCGGCATGCAATAAGGACACGTGCTCCACTATGTTCATAGCAGCCCTATTTGTAGTAGCCAGAAGCTGGAAAGTACCCAGGTGTCCCTCAACGGAGGAATGGATACAAAAAATGTGGTATATTTACACAATGGAGTACTATTCAGCCATTAGAAACAATGAATTCATGAAATTCTTAGACAAATGGATGGAGCTGGAGAACATCATACTAAGTGAGGTAACCCAGTCTCAAAACATCAATCATGGTATACACTC
Source organism: Apodemus sylvaticus (assembly GCF_947179515.1). Classification (NCBI taxonomy): domain Eukaryota; kingdom Metazoa; phylum Chordata; class Mammalia; order Rodentia; family Muridae; genus Apodemus; species Apodemus sylvaticus. The sequence continues at coordinate 83,558,449 of NC_067477.1, read as the reverse complement.
ACTGATAAGTGGATATTAACCTAAAATCTTGGAATATCCAAGAAATAATCCACATATTAAATGATGTCCAAAAAGAATGGAGGAGTGTCCCCTGGTTCTGGAAAGACTCAGCGCAAGAGTATAGGGGAATACCAGAACAGGGAAGTGGGAAGGAGTAGATGGAGGAACAGGGGGAGGGAAGAGGGCTTATGGGACTTGTGGGGAGTGAGGACCCAGAAAAGGGGAAATCATTTGAAATGTAAATAAAGAATACATCGAATAAAAAAAAAGAAAAAGAAAAGAAAAGAAAAAAATTTTTAAAAAAGGCATTACCCTATCACAGTGACCCCTTTCTAATTTTCTAGATTCCATGGGTGCTCCAAGAACACAGAGCTAAGGACTTGAAACTAGGATCCACATAGGGGAGGGACCATATAGTGTTTGTCTTTCTGCATTGCTTCACTTAATATAAGTTTTTCCAGTTCCATCAACTTACATGAAAAATTCATGATTTCATTTTTCATTACAGCTAAATAAACTCATTCACAATAGTAACTAAAAGTAAATAAAATACTTAGAAATAAATCTAACTATGGAAACAAAATGCCTCCACAATAAAAACTGTTAACATATTGGAGAAGTTGAAGAAAAAGCTAGAAAAGGAGTTCCATACTCATAGATCTGAATAACTATTGTGAAAATGGCCTTCCTACCAAAGAAATCTACAGATTCAATACAATCACAATAAAAAAAAACCCTAAAATTAATAGGAAAATATAAAAAACCAAACAGTCAAAGCAATTATGAAAATAAAATATAATCATGCTTGATTTCAAGTTATGCTGCATATCTATAGTAATAAAAAGAGCATGGTACCAGCAAAAAAAAACAAAAAACAAAAACCCACAAACATGCAAATAGATCAATGAGAAAGAATATAGGACTCGTATATAAGTTTATGCCCAGCAGGTGGGTCTGTGATTGGGATGTAAAATAAATTTAATTAATTAGTTTTTTTTTTAAGTTCACTCTCCTTAGCCATCAGGGAAATATTGATTACAACCAGTTGTCTTAATTACTTTTCTATTGCTGTGACAAAACAGCATGACAATTTATAAAAAAAAAAAAACAATTTATAAAAAAAGTATTAAATTGGTCTTATGGTTCCCGAGGGTTATATACGGTCCATAGTGGCAGGGTGAAGGCATGGTAGCAGAAGGAGCTCACAGTTCACATCTCAAACCACAAACAGAAGCAGAGAGGAGACTGGGAATGGCACTGAGTCTTTTGAAATCTCAAAACCTGACTCCATGGCAACTTTTCTCCAGCAAGGCCACATCTTCTAATCCCTCCCAAACAGTTCTACCAACTAGGGACCACGTAGTCAAACATGCAAGCCTAAAGAGGCTGTTTCCACTCAGACCACCACAGTACTTTTCCATCTGAGCTCAGTCAGAATGACTGTTATCAAGAACACAGTGGCAAAAAACGAGGAGGAGAGGGAAAGAGAAAGAAAAGGAGAAATATATTGTCATAGGTATTGGGTCAGGAAAACGAATGTTTATATACTCTGGAAATCGATCCAAGGGTTTTTTTTCTCATAAAACTACCATATGGCCCAGCTATATTACTTCTAGATGAGGCAAGTGTATATCCATTCATATTCACCCAGTATAGCTAGAAAATTGAAGAAGGCTAGATGTCCATTAAATAATGAATGAATAATAAAAATGTGGTTCATGTATACTTCAAGAACTTCTTGATTATAGTAAGCCAGTGTCAAAATGGCTTCTGTTTGTTTAGTTTCATCTTGTATCTCTGCCTTAACAAAGTACAGTGATAGAAATTTGAATTTCCACATACCCAGGCACTTTTCCTTCAGAAAATAGCTGATAGTTATCGCTCCTGATTTAAAGGCAAGCATTGAAAGTTATCTTTCCCAAGATGTCACTATCAAATCTCAAAGGAGTGAGTAGGATGAAAATATGGTACTTCATACTTGAAGATAGCATATCAGCAAAACCTCCCAAACCTTATTATTATTTCATTGTTTTTGGATGAGCTCTTTCATGCCCAACTATCTATCTGCAAGCTTTGATTTCAGCATTTTAAAATAAAGAAAAACATAGCTTAATTGCTATTCTTCACACTTAAGGCTCTTCATTTTTATAATAAGTTTGTGCAGTACAGCTGACTAGGGTGAGTTTTGCCCAGCATCTTTTTGGCTCTGGCATCTGTGTCAATGAAGGTCCAGAAGAGCTAACAGCTCTTTGGCATTTCTGATTACTGGATTGGGGGACATTAATATGAAATGCTTTGAAACAGCCAATCCTAAGAAAACCTTTTAGATTGAGAAGTAGTGACCATTGCTAGAGGAAGCTAAAATGAGGCAGATAACACAATCACAACTACTTAATGAATAGTGCCACTCATGTGTACTTACTGCAAACAGCCCTGTGAAGACAAGACACTTCCTCAGTCCTTATGCAGCAGTAAATAACTCTGTAAAGTTCCTTGTACAACATATTCCATGGCCTATCACTCTTATGTAAATATTAAAATGCATAAATAAAGCTTGATAAATTAAAGAATAAAACTCATACAGAAGACTTGTTCCCATGTGTGTGTTATTACATAGTAAATATCTTTTTATTAATATACTGTGCATATATCACAGCCATCCTCAAACTGGCTACAGAAAAGTCCCTCTATATTAACCATAGCCTCAATTACTAACTGTATATTTACAAAATATAGAATTTTCAAATATTCTTTAGTTTTTAAAGTTGTGAAAACTGTATTCACACATGACACAGCTTTTGACTTTATAATAGATTTATTTCATATTTTGATTGAGGGTATTGGCTGAAAAAGAAAATTTGTGTACATCTTTTCAGGGTCACTTTTGGGGATTTGGTGAAACTAAACTTCCTTTAATGAATCAGAATATTATTGAAATACATGTTACTTTGAATACTTAATTTAAAAAAAATCACTCTGTGGTGATCTCATCTGCAAATGAATGGACATTTTATAATATATTACTTCTTGACATTAAGGATTTTGTATAATGCCTTAGCCTTTAGAATCTTCCAGTTTTGTTTCAGCAATTCATATTGGTGACATTTAAAGCCTCAGTAGGCTCATGGTGGGGGCCTGACTCTTGCTGCTCTGGCGCCTTCCAGCAGACTTTCCTCAGCAATGAAGCCCACTGACCTGAGTAACGCCACCAAAAGAATATGAACTCATTAAGCTCAGGCAGAACTAATAAACCCAGCCGCTAATCCCCTCAACCATCCCGCTTCCCAAACGTCTTTTGCTCATAATTGCTTAGCTTTGATGTAAGGTCATCCAGAAGTACTTTTCTCAGGACTATGCCAAAGAAGGCTGTTGTAAGTTAAAGCACTATCAGACAACGATCAGAACTCAGTGAATTTTAAGAGAATTTTCCCCTTGAGATTAATGATCAAAACTATTAAGTATGATCTCATTGCCTCCAAAATTCTCCGTTCTTCATATCAGCATATGCCTTCTTTCTTCTTTAAGGTTCTATGTTTGAATCTTTTTCCATTTCCATGCCAAATGAAATTTATTGTCCCAAATACTGAACTCAATTCTGCTTTTATTTTCCTTTTTCTTATTTTGGGCATTCTGCTTTGTTCCCTGTATGCATAAAACATGTTTTTAGACATGTATCTCCCCTTTAGATTCGTGTGACTCTAGTTCAGTTTTTCCTCATTCAGCATCTTCCTCATAATAATGATATAGAAACTTTAGCATAACCAGTCTGAAAATGACGTATAAGAAAAAATAACAATTACATCTTGTAATGTCTAATGTATGCTTAACATTCCTTTAGTGTAACAGATGAAAGGCTGTGTAAGTGATATTTGTAAATATCACAGAGATAGACAGCTCTTCCAATTCATCTATAGATGTAGAAAGAATGTTCTCTTCTTGAGACAATCCTTTCTCAGCTGTATTTCCTGGGTTTTTATGCTTCTTCCATATATTTAAGTTATTTTTCCTGCCAGGCAAATACTTCTTGTGGGTGACTCTTAGGGGCAGTCATGATGTGAACATGCTTTTTAGCAGAGAAAACATCTTAGTGAAAACTCAGCTATTTGTCACTCAAAGGGAGAAAAGGTTGCCATCTAATGTCTAAAGACTTCAATGGCTACAGATGTGCTACTAAGTCTTTGTCCCAGGGAAAATACTCAGGCCCTGAGCTGCTTTTCTTTCTCAGTAATCTAGGTGTTCTGATGGGTAGAAAGTTCCAACAACCAGAAATAAATAATTATTTCTAGTAGAACACCTACCTATCTGTGCTGACTCTAAGTACATTCCCCTTTTCCCTGACTCAGTGGCAGTGCAGATGTTACTCAGCTCCATCATATAGAACTGTATTCTATGGCCCCCTGAGTTACAAATTCCCAGAGTCCCAACTTACTTTGATAGCCATTGTCCTGTACAAAGATATCTCACCTGTCAGAGGCAAGTGTGGAATTGTGTTGCTAACCTACTATTTTAAAGGGTGTCTTTAACTACTATTTCTTCATTCTCACATTTGAAGTCCAAAGTTATAGTTTAGGAGTCATTCTTGTTTTATTTCCACCCCAACATTGTAAATGATGGATTGAACTCATAAGAAAATTGGTATTTAAAGAAGATATGATTTTTGAATGTAAGGTGCCAGGACTCAAACCAGGTCCTCTGGAAGAGCAGTCTGTGCTCTAAACCCTAAGGCCTCACTGGCACAAACTCTTAACATTGCAACATTTAAAACCAACATGTATTCAATCAGTGTTATAATCAATAATCTGTAACATCAAATACATGATGCTTTTCTTACTCTAAAGCAATGCTTTTTCTTGAGGAAAGAGTGGTTTTGCACTCCAAAAAATACTTGGCAATGTCTGGAGGCAGTTGTTGGCTGTCCCAACAGGGATACCTTTAGTAGATTAGAGAAAGAGCATGGCAGCATGGCCAACCATCTTCCATGCACAGCACAGTTACCAGGGAATGCCCCTCTTTCAGTTCTAAGTCTCGTTAATAAACGAATTTAAAATGGACTCAGAAGCTAGTTCAAGGACATTTTATTAGACTTTAAAAGAAAAACAATATGGCAAGCAAGCTGTAAATCTTGGCAGATTCACTGAGAAGGGAGATAGAGAAGAGAAAGCCATGCCTTTTTATTCCAAGCACTTACATGGTGGATAAAACATGTCGTGGCAGGGAGCTCGACACTTCAGAGAAAGAGTGAGAAAGCCCAGTGTGTCAGAAAAAAAATGCCCAGAGTCTGATTGATATCCAAAAGAAAGAAATAAAAAGATGAGAAAAGGGGGTGAGGTTCACGTCTCTGAGTAATTTAGAAGAACAGACTTAGCAGAGATACATGACGGTGACTTTGTAAGTGACTACATCAGGGAAGAAAAAGCTTGCTGCCTTGTACGGGAGATAATTGTGCCTCCCATTTCGTTAGCATGGCTTTAGGTGAATCAGCCTTTCTGGATGATGGTCTCTAGGCCATGTGATTGACATCCCAGCTAGATTAACTCTTAAGGAAGGAGAAAATAGTATGTAATGCCCTAATCTTTAGAGCAAATCAGAATGCCATATCTCTACCCAGGCCTAGAGGTATTCTATTCTTTTCACTGGGCCTTAAGAATGGTAAACACGGTGGCATGCAGCAGGCGTGGTGCTGGAGAGGTAGCTGAGAGTTCTACATCTGGATCGCAGGCAGCAGGGAAAGATGGTGAGTCACTAGGTGTAATTTGAGCTTCTGAAGCCTCAAAACCCACCTCTTGTGACACGTTTTCTCCAATAAAACCATACTTCTTCAACAAGACCAAGCCTCCTAGTAGTGGGCCATTTTTCCAAACCACCACAGTAAGATAAGTGGAAGAAGACATTGTTAGAGTCACATGTTTTTCGACATCTATATGAACACCCAGTAAGAAAGCAGCAGCAGCATAATGATGGTGTAGCATATAAGCTTTATAGACAGCATCCTACATTCACAGTCCATCTAGTTCTTCCACACTCTAAACCTGATCATTTGCAGCTTAACCTCTGTGCCTCTCAGTTCTTTGTCAGTAAAACAAATATGACAGTAGGCATCTCACTGTGAGGTCAAAAATAAGTTATTGTAGTCATAGTCTACATAGTCATGTAAAGAGTGTGGTATGGATGTTGGTCTTTGTTTATATTGTAGCAGTGTTGTTGGTGTTGTTTGATTCTTTTGAGACAAGTTCTCATTCTCCAGCTCTGTCTAGCCTAGAACTTATTATATGGGCCAGGCTTGCCTACAACTCACAAAGACATATCAGCCTCTGCCTCTGCCTCTGCCTCTGCCTCTGCCTCTGCCTCTGCCTCTGCCTCTGCCTCTGCCTCTGCCTCTGCCTCTGCCTCTGCCTCTGCCTCTGCCTCTGCCTCTGCCTCTGCCTCTGTCTCTGCCTCTGCCTCTGCCCTCTGCCTAAGAACTGACATTATAAGTGTGTACCTTGCTTTTATAAATATTGTTCTTAATATACTTATCATTTTTCAGAGATAAGAATATTGAAACTCAAAGAAGCATGTAAAAAGTGCTGGCCTAGTGATCTAGTTATCTAGCTGGGCTAGATGCCATCAGATCCCTGGCTGTAATGTGCCTGCATAGGTATATGTCAGAAATTTTCCCAAAGGCAAAGAGTTGCCAGGGTGTCTCCTGGAAGCTCAAACATAGCAAATTATTTAGCCTGTAAAGTTGTTTGTTTAAACAGTTTTATAAATCAGGATAATCTGGGTATACCCAATTAATAGTCTTGTACACTGTTAAATAACTAAGTTCATTCTCTTAATTAAACCATGTTGAAAAGGAAGAGAAGTCAAAATGCACAAGATAGAGACATATTCCTTACTAAGAACAAATACAAATAAGGTATCAATATCTTCTAAAAAGAGCTAGTTAATTACACTTCCACAAGCTTGGCCAGGTTTTTTGCTGAGTCAGCTAGTCTCACATTGCGTCTTAGACTTTTTAAATATATTTAGAGAAGCCCTGAGACTGAATGTTACATCCCTAAGGAGTCCCAGGCCTTAGTCATTAGTTTATTAGTGACTGGAGTTGAACAGAATACAAACAACAGGAAAAGAGAAGATAAATCTTTAGAGGACTGTCGATTCTATGCTGGGTTTCCTGTGTGGAAAATCAGATGACTTTGGACTAGTTGTTTGTGTGCAGAAGCTTTTGGCAGCGTGGCCAACAAAAGCAGTGGACAGTGTGTCTGCTCAAAGCAAACACGTCAACTCATGTGTTCAGCAAATCCTTATGATCAGAATGTTGGTCATGTGAGAGGATTGCTTTTTAGCTCCGCTTCAGGAGGCTTTTCCTGTGAGCATAATGTCTGGGCCGCCAGGGCAGAGCTGCCAAGGCAGAGCCACAGGTGGCCATGAGCTGGCAAGTGATAAAACAGCAACGCCGCTAAACACAGCAAGAAAGGAACAGGATTTTCTGTCTGGCTTTCGATGCCTGCAGATAGCACAAAGAGTTTCTCTTTGGAGATCTAAACTTCTCTACTAAACAGAAAGCCACAAACATAGACCTGTATTACTGACTCCATACTGAACCGTTGGGAACGTAGATAAAGGAAAATAACCATAGAAAGATTTGGGAAGTTTTATACAAATTCACTGACTATTTTAGGCAAATCTCTACAATGACATTTTTGCTAAATAAAAAAATGACTGTCTTCTTGTACCTTTTTGCTCATTTCTTCTTTTGACATAAGGGGCCTGCAGATATTTTTATTCTAACTTTCAAGGAGTGTCATATAGAATGTATGCACAGAGAAATTTTCAAGTGCCCATAAAACTTCACTTCCAGGGTCTCTCAACCATAATATACAACAAACAGGAAGGAGGCCTGCAAGAAGCCATTGACCTCTGTACTCATTCCCCTAAACAGTACGCTTTAAGCATTATCTTATCCATCAGTCTGCTTCTCTCCAAATCCTTGATGTCTTCATGATATAAATCCAAATTTTCTTCAGCTGCTGCTTTCACATTTCCCCCTGCACAATGTCTATATAATATCCCCTAACACTATATCTCACCCATAAACAATGCAAATAAATATATAGGCATACACATATCAGATATAAATATGTGCATATATATCATATGCATCTATACTTAACATCGAGCATTTGAACAAACCCTTGCTCCCACAGCTGGGTATCTGTTTGCTCAACCTGTTCCTTGGGGATTATATATCCCAGCTTCTGAGACGCAAGGCCAATGCCAAGTGTCTCTGCCACTTTAGGAGCTAGTCAGGTGGAACAAGTTCAGCCCTCCATTTTCTTCATCCATAAAATAGAAATAAAAATGTATGGCTTATTATCCAGAGTCATTATTAAGACTGTCTTGGTTCCACTATTGTGGATGCCAACAAGCACTTGCTAACAAGAGCCTGATATAGCTGCTTCCCAAGAGGATCTGCCAGTACTTGACAAATACAGAGGTGGGTACTCTCAGCCAGCCATTGAACTGAGCACAGGGTCCCCAATGTTGTAGGTAGAGAAAGGACCCAAGGAGCTGAAGGGGTTTGCAGTGCCATAGGAGGACCAACAATATGAACCAACCAGTACCCCAGAGCTCCCAGGAACTAAACCACCAACCAAAGAGAAACTACTAAAAATCACACCACATCTCCATACTTTAGCTTGCATACTCTGAGATAATCCAGAGTCCACCAGCAAATAATCTCTGTGTTCAAAAAATCTAAAATTTAGCTTTTTTATCTTTTTTTTAAAAAATCGGATATTTTCTTTATTTACATTTCAAATGCTTTCCCCTTTCCAGGTCTCCCCTTCAGAAACCCCCTATCCCATCCCCCTTACCCCTGCCTCTATGAGGATGCTCCCTCACCTCACCCTCAACCACCCACACACCCACGCACTCCTGTCTTCCTGCCCTGGCATACCCCTACACTGGGGCATCAAACACACTCAGGCCCAAGGGCCTCTCCTCACACTGATGACCAACAACACCATCCTCTTCCACATATGCGGCCGGATCCCTACATGTATACTCTGGTTGGTGGCCTATTCCCCGGAGCTCCGGAGGCTCTGGCCTGTAGACACTGTTACACACACCCCCATGGGACTGCAAACCCCTTCAGCTCCTTCAGTCCTTTCTCCAATTCCTCCATCATGGATACCACTCTCAGTCCAATGGTTGGCTGGAAGTATCCATCTCTGTATTTGTCAGGTACTGGCAGGGCCTCTCAGGAGACAGCCAGATCAGGCTCCTGTCAGCAAGCACTTCCCAGCATCCACAATACTCTCCAGGTTTGGTGGCTGTATATAGGGTGGATCCCCAGGTGGGGCAGTCTCTGGATGGCCTTTCCTTCAGTCTCTGCTCCACACTTGGTCTCCATATTTCCTCCTGTGAGTATATTGTTCCCCCTTCTAAGAAGCACTGGAGCATCCACACTTATAATAGTTAAAAAGTAAAACAAGTTCTCGGGAGTAAAGAGCAAAATGAGTTTTTGTGTGATTGTAAACTTATCAAAAATCATAAATGTATGGAAAATGATTGGGAAAACTTAGATTAAACTACACTTGTCTATCAAGACACATAGAACAGAACTAACTTTAGAGGCAAGAAACTGACAATACACAGCAAGACTGAACATGTGGGGCCTCTGAAAGCCTCACACTGCTGATCAGAATGGAAGCCCATATCATTTTGTGGTATATACTTAAATTAAAAACACCATTATCAAACAAGCTTAACACCAGGAATTATGGTGATTTTCTCCATCCAAAGAAATGCACATGTAGAAGCCTTATTTATAATTACTCAAACTAAATTTGACTCAAACATCTATCAACTGTAAATGGATAATTGTAAGGTATTTGAGCTGTACAATAATGAGAAAGATTATCTCTACACATAGCTGAGTTACAGACTTCATACTCAAGGCACACAACAGAATTACTCAAGGGCAAAGAAGTCCCAGAATAAAAACTAATATATAGCTATGCAGCTTGTGTTCTTCAATTTGTCTCTATGAAGAATCAATCATTCAAGCATCTTAGACTTATGATCCTCTTCATTTCTTTTCAACTTAGTTCTAGGGAAAATATAACCGCCTTTCTTCTTATGCCCATTCTTTCTTTGTATATTTCCTGAGTTAAATCCTCAGATTAATTTTGTGGGGTATTGATTTTGTTGTTGTTGTTTTGTTTTGTGGAGTTTTTTTGTGGTTTTTTGTTTGTTTGTTTTGCTTTGCTTTGTTTTGAGACCAGGTTTCTCTGTGTAGCCCTAGAACTTGTTTCTGGCTTCAAACTCAGAGATCTGCCTACCTCTGCTTCCTAAGTTTTTGGATTAAAGGCATGCACCACTATGTGTGGCTTGTCAGATTAAAATTTTAATACAGCTTTTTTGTGTGTAATACTGAGGATTGAATCCAGGGCCTCACACATGCTTAGCAAGTGATATATCACTGAGCTACCTCCCGACCATTTATAATTGTATTTAAGGAAAATTCAAGTGTAAGAAATTTAATATTTGGGGACAAGTGTGATAGCAATGACTACCTTTGGACAGGCAAAATGGAGCCTCCTAAGATAGATGCTGAAGAGAGTTGGTCTTAATATGGGTATGCAGATGTTAATCTGTATGGTGGTTGTACAATATCTGCATTTACAAAAATTAATTTTTGTATTTAAAAAATGTAAACAAAAAGTAGTTTGTTGCTTTAAAATAATATACTCTATGTTATAACCTGTCTAATCAGAAAGAGTTGCCAAAGGCTTAATAAAAGTTAGTTACTATGGTTCTTGATGTCTATGTCTTGGCAAAATGCAGGTACACTTAAGTCTTCTGAGTGGCCTCTGCTTACCTAATACAAGAGCTTACAGAATGTGATGCAATGTTTCTTGCTGATGAAATCATTCTTCAAAAAGGACAGCATTTGAAATAGTAGTTTCTTTACCCACAACTGAGGTGAATTAAACATGACTTGGTTCAAGAAACAGATTAAACTGATAGGTGTGTCCTTGTAATTTATGGATTCTGCTACAATTCTAAATACAATGGCTTGTACACACAAGTCTCTTAAACTCTGAGTTATGTAAAGAAAGAAGTCACTTAAAAAGCATGTGAGAAGTGGATACCTGAGCATCGTGGCCTCTAAGCTTAGAGTAAAACTGGCATGTTCTTAAGGATTTTGCTAATTTATGGAGGCAGATAATGTTTTCTGGAGAAAAAAAAAAGCTATACATCCTCATGCCTTGAGATTCTCTGAACACTTGCACTAGTCCTGATTATAATAGCATTCAGGCAGACAGAAAATAAAATGAGTCTCACTGGTTTTTGGTTTGCTTTGGTTTGCTTTGGTTTGCTTTGGTTTGGTTTGATTTGGATTGGCTTGGCTTGGCTTGGCTTGGCTTGGCTTGGCTTGGCTTGGCTTTGGGTTTGGGTTTGGTTTGGTTTGGTTTGGTTTGGTTTGGTTTGGTTTGGTTTGGTTTGGTTTGATTTGGCTTGGCTTGGCTTGGCTTGGCTTTGGGTTTGGGTTTGGTTTGGTTTGGTTTGGTTTGGTTTGGTTTGGTTTGGTTTGGTTTGGTGGAGGTTTGAATAGGAATGGCCCCAAGACTCACGTGTTTGAATGCTTGGTAATAGAGACTGGCACCGTTAGATGTGGCCTTGTTGGAGGAAGTGTGTCCTTGTGGAGGAAGGCCTTGAGGCAGGGCACATCAGGGGTTAGATCACATTTTCAAAACATGCACAGAAATTATGCCCCATGGGAGAGTGACTAACCTTTCCTATTTTTGTTTGTTGGTAATTTTTTTTTTGATACAGGGTCCCATGTAGTCAAAGCTTGCCTCAGTTCAGCTCACTATGTGGCCAGGGCTGGGCATGATCTCCTGGATCTCCTGCCTCCCCTTCCCAAGTCCTGGAGTTATACACGTGTGTTACCATGCCCTGGTTCTTTAGAGTGACTAACTTAAGTCACATGTTTAGAAAGGTCTAATTTCCACCTGAAAGTAAGTTTTAGTTTTCCTGACTGATTCTAAAGTATGGATACCTTCTGAAATCTTAATTGTGTAACAGAGTCCTGACCCAGCCTCAACTTCTGCTCTCTCCATCCCCACTAATTGGGTTTTATTGTCCGTGTAGGAAAGTTTAAGGAGGTGTACGCTGGGGTGGGAGGAAATGGCTCTCATTCCAGAACTGACTCCAGTTCTTGTTTTTATTCAAATAAACATTTCAGTAATGTTTCTTTTTCTGCAACATACAGCACACTATAATAGATCTGAGAAAACAAAAAGGAAACAGATTCTTTTTTTAAAAAAATGTGACAGAAACATAAAGAGATCATCTTATACAAAAAGCTAATAGGAAGGTTTAAATGGTTAATATAGCAACCTGCCGAAAGTACCTAGATAATTAACTTAGCATCATTCTGGATTTTTACACACACACACACACACACAGAGAGAGAGAGAGAGAGAGAGAGAGAGAGAGAGAGAGAGAGAACATGAAAAGGACATCAGGTCTCCTGAAACTGAAGTTATAGGTGGTTGTGAGCTCCTAGCATGGGTGCTGGGAACTGACCTCTGGTCCTCTAAGAGAGCTGTATATATTCTTAACCACAGTGAACAATCTCTCCAGGCCTTTCCTGCATATGTCAATTACAATGTTTTAAGATAATGTTAACATTTAAATCAGTAGATTAAGTAAAACAGATTTAACCTCATGGCATGAGTAGGTTTTATTCAACTAGTTAAACACCTAAATGGAACAAAATCTCTAGAGTAACAGAGAAATCTTCTGTAAATTGCCTTTAGCTTGGCAGATCAGCTCTACTAATTTTAAACTCACCAACTTCCCTGATCATGTGAGTCAGTTCTTTTTAATAATAAATATCAATGCAGTACTAGTTTTGTTTCCTTAGCAAATTCTAACACAGTTACTTTCAAAAACCTTCAAACCTGAGTGGGAAGAGGGGTGGTGGGGATGTTTGAAGCCAAAAGGAAAACATAAATACCATGACGGATGTTAATAATGGAAAAGAATATCCAAGACCCATTATATCTGGAACAATTCAACTTTACTTTTCTATAGAAAATAACCATATTTAACAATGAAGAGTGTGCTAGAATCTGGTTGGTGATATAAAAGGATTGTGAAATGCAAAAGATAGACCCCAGTACCTGGAATCCCAAACCTCAGAGCCTTCAGTAGAGACCCTCACAGTAACCATCACACACATTCATTTATTCTCCATAAAAGTGCTTGCAGAACTTCACCATAAAGCTTCTTGAAAACACATTTTTAATTATAAACTCATTTATTTTCCAAAAAATAAATAAAGTGGGCATTATTATTTACCCATCTGTTCAGAGCTTCTCTCCCTGCTGGAGTTGCAGCAAACAGGCAATTAAGACACAACCTTGGTCTCAGACAAATGCTGGGGGAATAACACAGAGGTCATTTCATGTTGGACCACAAAGAAAGAGACAAAAGCTATAGGTGACAAAGTCTTCCAAGTAAAGTCTAGAAAAGAAATGTCATGAAAGGTTTAAGAAAAAGGGAGGATTGAGTTTTAAATGATAAACACATATGTTGTGGTGACAGGATAATTGCTGCAGAGGAAGAATCCAGTGTCAAAGTTCCAAGAGTGCACTGCCAGTAGAACAGAATAGCCAAATGTAGTTGAAGATTAACAGAGGGCCTCAGAGTCAGCTCAGGGTAAATTTCTTGCCTAGCTTGTATAAGGAGCTGGTTCAATCCCTGATTGCAAAACAGTGATGACAATGGCATTGATAATAAAGATGATGAGGGGATGATGGTGGTAATAAATAAAGTTGACAGGGACCAAACGTGGAAGAGCCTGAGAGTCCACGGGAAGCAATTAGTGCTTTCGTCACACGCAACAGCAGAGCTAACGGATAATCATGTTGGATGTTACTTCATCTCGGGAGAACCCTGGTTAATACAAATAAAAACCACAAGAACATTTTAACTTGGAAGAACTATGACCAGTTTTACATTTTGTAGAGTAATAGTGGTGATCATGTATGGACTTCTTGGGGACTTCGTGTTTTTTCATCATGCAGATGTCTGTGTTACCAGTATGTGAGCACTTAGTGCCTTGTATATATTAGGAGTGGGATAGCATTAAACTTATAATTATATATTAAGAAAAGAAGTGCAGTCTTTGCCCTCATGGAGACAGGAAGTCTAAAGAATGACAATACACATTATTTGGAAGGGAGAACAAGTAGAAAACTACTGGAAATCCCCATCAAGAGAGACAAGCCAAAGTTTTGAACTCAATGAGGAAAATACCACTGATAAGATCTAGCATAGCAAAAGACGAAAGGGCTGGGCTATAGTAAGAGTGAAAAAAAGTAAGGACGGTGCCCAGGTTTATTTTCAGAACAGCACAGAAGTAACAGCACATCTGGGAAGAGACGCAGTTTGAGTAATAAGCCTGCTTGTAAGTCTAGAGTTGAGTTGTTTCTGAAATATGCACATGAAGAACAAAAACAGGAGGTCAGATTCAGTGGGATTGCCTGGGGTAGAAATCGGAGACTCCTTGTCCCCTTCACAGAGATGGGAAAGAGATCAAAATATTAATGGCAACTGTCTGCAGGAGATAGAGGTGGTAGCATTTTTTTTTGTCTTTCCCATTTTCCAAGGTTTTGTAAGCTACTATGTCTTTCACAATAATTTTAAATGCTTATTTTTAAATGCAAATGAATAAATACGCTTTAGTTTATGGTTGATATATAAACTTTTAGGAGAATTTAAAAGAAGCAAAATGTGAGATTAGGCAGTTCGCTGGTGAGAAATTAATGATACAAAGAGATCTAAGCCTTTAGTGGAGTGGATTTCAGTTCATCTTTACAGCAACTCTGTGAAGTAGACACAGCTATCGCCACAGTTGGGTTGTGTGTGCAGAAGCAGAGTGTGAGGAAGCTGAGATGTCTGAGCGTTCTAGTTTTTTTGCCCGTGGCACAGCTGGATTCAAACGCAGGGCTGTGGGCAAGCCATGGCATTTCCCAGTCACGTGCATCGCTGTCTGCTGCCCCCTCACTGGGTTCTGAGATGACTGAGAAAACAGAAACAAGCAAAGCAGGAGTGCTCTTTAGAAGATGTGGGGGTTTGTGCCACTGCTTTCTTAAGGAGACATAGAAAGAAGACAACTGTAGTTCAGCACACAAACATTTCCCTGGTTGGTCTTCCAAACACAGTCTATAGTAGAGAAAAAATCAATGATCTTTTAAAAATCAGAAATAAATATGTATTTGTCAACTAGCTTATTGGGAAAAAAGGAGGTTTTCTTTGAGTTAAAATATTGGTAAATCATTCACCCAACACTTCTTTGGCAGAGAAGATATTTCTTGAGCACGTCTGTTAGTTGCACATGTATCTGCCCCTGAGTTGTACCTGTAATCTACTCCAGTGGTAAAGCACCAGTGGTAGGAGCTTTGTATTTAAGTACCATAAAGACAGGCTGAGCCTTTTTTATTTTCCTGTAGAAAAAGTTCTTCCCTGCCTAGTATTCCTGATGCTTCTTTAGCACACACTGTCAGTCACCATTGTAATCATGGCCCAGAAAACAGTTCATCTCTTCTTGATAAAGATTTTATATGGGGATATTAGGATAGCCCCCATTTTGCGCATAAAGACAATTGCCAAGATGTTAAAAAACATCAGGGTCTCAGAGTTAGAAAGCAAGAGACTAAGTCTGATATGGAACCCAGAGTCCCCAACTTGCTGCACTATGCTGATGTTTGCAAAGGGGGGCTTTGCCTCTCACCCCTCAGCCTTCAGTTCCTACAGTCAGTTACTTTCCTTCTCAGGGAGCATATGAAAAGCTCTGAGAATGGCGGTGTCCTCAGGAACATACATTAGATGAGCTAGACTTCTGAGCCACTAGGGCCTACACAGCACAAATTCACCGGTGTTCAAAGCCATGTGGAGTATTATTTCCCCTTGGTACAAACGCACTAACTGAAGCTTTGAGTGAATCTTCTACTCTGGTGTCCAGGAGAATCAGGATGAAACTCCCTCACTACATGGACAGGATAGTGCAAGAACAGAGAGTCCTAGGAACAACCATACAGAGGGAGGAGGCTGCAGGATGAAGCAACCTCTCGGGAGCTGCTGGCCATTCATTAAGTGCCAAATCATCCTTAGGGACTCCTGACCTTCACCGCAACATTGAGTCTACATATGTTAAATGAAAGATCAAGTTTTGGATGTAGGCAACCCTGGAATTAAGGCATGACTCTGTTATTTACTTGTTAAGTGACCTGGCAGTCATGCAACCACCCAGAGTCTCTGTGTTCCCATTTGCTAAAGGGAAGATAAAAACTGTTATCTGAGAAAATAAATGAAAGAACTATGTAAACTATAGAGAGATTATCATATGGACAAGGGAGAAAAATCTATCTCCAGTTGCCATGTGCCTTACCAGCTGGCTAAGCCATTCTGAGTATAAACTACTTTGTCAAGCATTTTTCTTGATGGTTGAGCTATAGCCCATTACTATTCTCATTTATAATGATATTTCTGTATCTCTGTATATATAAACTGAGATATGTAAATCCTTATAAAAGATAATATCTTTATATTCTGGTTTTCAAAATAACACGTTCAGATGATTTGGACTTTCTATGCTTTAGACTAAGTATATTGACCTGTCATAATACCTTGTCTGGAACATGGAAGATGGAAGATATCTAAAACAGGGAACACGAGAAGAGAAAAGACAGTTTTGGTGCAAAGTTCCTTACAAAATGTCTATAACAAAGAATTTACATATTTCTTCTTCTCTGGGCATTTATTTTTGGAAATCATGAATGAGCACACACCATGTGTGTGAGAGAGAGAATGTGACTTTGTGTGAGACAGTGTATGTGTGAGTGTGAGTGAGTGTGTGTGTGTGTGTGTGTGTGTGTGTGTGTGTCCTCGCATGCACACTCTGGGTAGAGCTATGATTCTTAAAGCTTTCTTTTTTTTTTCTTCCTTGCAAAATCATACTTTATTTCAGAAGCAAACAACAACTAACAAGAAATCTATGAGAAATTTTTGCCAAGACATTTACATACTTTGAAAACAGGTTGAGATAAGCTTTACACAAAAAAAAAAAAAAATGAAATCTAGGACTTTTGTTTAGGGAAGAAGGTAATTTCTGTTGGTCTCAATACTTGGGCTATTTTTTTTCCAGAAGAAAACATCTCTTAATGTCAAAATAAAATAGTTTTTAATGTCAAAGGCCTAAGAGAGACAAACCAATTCAGTTTGTTGTTCCATATGAAATTTAAATGCAAGCAACATGTAGTGAAAGATCACCACAGTCCAACTGCTTTTGAAGGGCTTTTGAGGGTCCAAATGTGATCTCTGAACAAGGACTAAGATGGTCTGGAAGGGAATAGAATAAATTCAAGATAATAATAAACTGTGCTAGGAAATGGCCGGAGAGTGAACTGTGGGTGCACTTTATCCACATGAAGAAATGTCACTTAAATTAATTCAGGGTCAAAATTAACCATCAGGCTTTGCTTTTGTTTGATAGCTCACAACTTCAAGTTTTATTCTGTTTTGATCCTTGTACTTTAATTTCTGCATTGATTCGGAAATAAAACTCATGAAAAGAAAGAAAAGTACCAAAATAAATGTATAAATTTTGCTATTTGTTCAATCATGAGATACAAACTTGGCATATCTATTTATTTAAGATTATAATTTAATTGCATTTCTCCCTTCCCTTTCCTCGCTCCAAATCCTTTTATGTGCTCTTCCCTACTTTGCTTCAATGGCCTCTTTTTTCCTCTAATAGTTACTGTATCCATGTATATATGTATATACATTTAGGAATATTCCTAAATATAACCTATTCAATCTGTATAATGTTACCTATAGTATGTTTTCATGCCTGAGCATATTCTGATATATTTTTTAAAATGTGAACTATTTCTTATGCTCTAACTCAAAAATTATGCATGAAAATTTTACAATCAAAATACCTCTGAGATCCAATATCAGTAAAAGAAAATATATACATTCTAGGAGATATTGTTAAATTCCTAACAATAAAATAACTGTAATTATTCTCTAGGACAGGACACTTGAAAACTTGTAACTAAAAAATGATAACATTACTCATGTCATGTGGACAAAAGACAAAATAATAAGTCATCAACAGTGGCAAAAATAATGAAATAAAACTTCCACCTGCTAAGAAAAAAGAAGTGAACTTTTCCACAAGATATGGAATTTGGGGGAAATGAAATATGGATGTAAATGATGAATAATATTCTGTATATATTAAATAATGTTGGAAATCATTGTAGCATCAGTTATTTTTTAACCAGATACTACCTCAGATAACCACACAGAAACCTTTTAAGATTTCAAAGCTTAGCCCTTAGCTGGGCAGACTCTAAACTACCTCATCTAAATCAACGCAACCATCTAACCCCATCCAGCCATGTGGCTAGCTATACCTTCCAGACCTGTAGTAATGTCCAGCTCCTTGAGAATCTCCTGGCAAATGGCCTTTCCCTTTCTTCATCCCAGAGTTCTTTCTCCCTCCCAAGAAGTCCCACCTATCTCTCTCTATTGTCCAATATTAGCCTTTGATTGACCAATTAATTTGGGGAGCAAGGTTTGCACAACCAAAGCTGGTGTACATGAGAATGCATTCGTCTTAGGGCAACCAGATCTAGGGGTACAGAATTTAACATTTGAAACATATCAGCACCAGATCAAACATAGCAGGAGTCTTTCCTTACTTGGCTTATGAGTTAGCAAATACATCTATAATATCAGAGTATTTAGGAGTTATACAATATTTACATGAAATAGGCAGATATAAATAGGTGATACATTATATATGCATAGATATAAGGATAAATATGTGTTATAAATATCTGATTAAAAGATTGAGAAGTTATAAACAGATAAACACATAGATAATTGGTTGACTTGGGGTTTCTATTAATGACATGAAACATTATGACCAAGGGACCCTGGGGAGGAAAGCACTTATTTCATCTTACACTTCCAAATGACAGTCCATCACTCAAAGAAGTCAAGGCAAGAACCCAATCCGAGCAGGAATCTAGAAGCAGGAGTTGATGCAGAGGCCATGGAGGCATGCTGCTCACTGGCTTGCTCAGCCTCCTTTCTTATAGACCCCAAGAACAGCAGCCCAGGGATGGTAACACCCCACAGTGGGCTGGGCCCTCTCTCATCAATCACTAATTATGAAAATGCAGCACAAGCTTGCCAATAGCCTGGAATTTATGGAAGCATATTCTTAATAGAACTTCCCTTTAGCTTGTGTCAAGTTTACATAAAATTAATCTAGGACACTGGTAGACATATGATAGTTTGCTCATAGATAGAGATGAATAAGATAGATAGATGATAGATAGATAGATAGATAGATAGATAGATAGATAGATAGATAGATAGATAGATAGAAAGAAAGAAAGAAAGAAAGAAAGATAGATAGATAGATAGATAGATAGATAGATAGATAGATAGATAGATAGATAGATAGATAGATATCTTAGAGTTTCTCTTGCTGAGATGAAATGTCATGACCAAAGCAACCTGGAGAGAAAGGGGTTTATTTCTACTTAAACTTCCACATGACAGTCCATCACTGAAAGAAGTCAAAGCAGGAATAGACAGATAGACCAACCCACCCCCATCTCTACTGCATCACAGAACATCCTAGCAAGCCCTTTGAGGTTATCAGGTGGATTTTTGCTGGCATGCATGCAATGTACATTTCCCTAGGAAAGAACAGAGAGGAGGACATGTTTCTAAAACAAAACTCAGATATTGAAAAGCCATTTTTCCAAATTCTTGTTTTGTCTTGAACTTCAAACGGCACCTACCTGCAATAAGCTTGAGAAGTATGAGAGGAAGTCAGGGTTTGGCCAAGAGAACAGAAGGACAGGCTCAGAGTACACGTTGGTGAGGAAGCTCGCCAAGAGCACCCGTGCTCCAGGGCCAGCTGTGCACTTTGAACCAAAGCAAATTCATCCAGACTTGTTGACTGAGTGATGAAATAGGTAAAGATGAGGGTTGACTGAGGTAATAATCCTCCCAATGGCACAATTTAGCTTAATTAAGTGTGAAGGCATATGTTCTCTGATCATTCAAAGCCAAGGTAAACTGATGGATCTTTTTATAAACCCATTTTTTTCAGTACTAATTTTAAATATGAAATTAATAATTAAAGTATGCATGAAGAAAAAATCAATGCATATTTGTTTAAATTCTAAAAGTAAATTAATATTGCGAATATAAATGTAATCAATCTAAAATGTAGCTTACAATGCTACATTTATTTGTAGCTAAAATATATCTTTATTTTTCTAAAAATCTTACTACCATTGAAAGTAGGTTTAAATTTTTATATGGAAATTTGGGGCTCCTGAAGAAACTTATTCCCAAGAGTTCCTTCTTAATGAAAATAACATGTACTTCTATAAAATAGAATTTCCCTTATGTAAAACTTTTAAAAGTAATTAATGGTAAACCATATCACTCACAATTCCTCTAAAGCATTAACTTTTGAGTATATCCTTCCAGAATATCCCATAAATGTTTGTCATACACACATGTTTTACAAAATAGTAGCATTCTATATAGCCTTTATTTTATTTAATATATACATGTCAAATGTATTACATGTATTATATAATACATAAATATATAATTTACACATAGAATTATAACTAATACAACCATATTGCTAGGAGTCTCAATGATAATGGTTGTGCCTTATTTAATTGCATGCTAAGTACTGCTTAATGTCATATTGTGTTTATGGATTGAGCACAAATTATTTGACACTGTTTTTCTTAATTACTGAAAACTCTTCCAGTCTGGGACGAGGGAGATCTAGATCTAAAGAAGTCAAAGCTGTTTCTTATATGCAGGACACCTCAGACTGTGTATATGTAATTCAAAACTTCAAAACTGGGGCCTAGGACATGGCTCAGTAAGTAGAGTACTTGCCCAGCATGCATAAAGCTGCTGGCCTGGGTTTGATTCCTAGTACTACATAAACCAAGTCTTAATCCCAGCATTTGGGAAGTGGAGACAGGAGAATCAGAAATTCAGCTATACAATAAGATTGAAGCCAACCAATGCCACCACACGAGATCCTGTCTCAAAATAGTAACAAAACAAACAAAAACAAAAAACAAACAAGCAAACAAACCCTAACTCTAAAACTTCAAAACTGGATTCTCAAACACAGGCTCTTTTGTGAGAGTAGCATACAAAAATAAAAATCGCTGGACGTTTTATTTGGCAAAATCCTGTGTTCCATACAACTCAGCTGTCAAGGTGTTATTGTGAAGCCAATGTACATCTCTAGAACTGGAATTTTTTAGGTTATTTCAGTTTTATTGACTTATATTAGTAATTCTGTGATAAACATTTTCAGATACTAATTTTTTAATTATTTTTTACAAAAAATTTACAACTAAGAATTGCCTAGCCTGTTTCTGTTTTTAAAGATTTGATGTATATCAACAAATTGCCTCAGTTGGTAAACTACAGTTATTCATATAGCACTATCTGAACTATCCCCCATTTTCAACTAACTGGGGAAAGCATAAACTATGAGAGAAAAAACTAAAAGACATTTATATTAAAAAAAAAAAAACCTACAAAATTTGAGCATATTGCAGAGGTTAGGAGTAGCATGGCCACTGTCTATCTTAGATTGTCAACCAGAGCATTGGGGTACAATATCTGTATGTACGTTAACATTTCTCTCCATATGGACACTCATTTCAGTAAGAAAAATGTTTCTCCACAGTTTCATCTAAAAGCCTTTCTCTGAGGTTGTCAGAATCCATGCACAACTTGTGAATTAGGGAGTGCTTAGTTTTTACTTTAGGTTTTTACTCCTTTAAGCTTGGCTACACGGAGGACAAGAATTTACCTGTCTAAAAATAATTCTTTCCAGGGCTTGTCATGGCATTCCCCTCCTCTCTCTCCTGGTTCCAAATCAGCTCTTCAGATTAAGTTCATGACTAAGAAATTCAAAGTGTGAGCAATCAGAGCATCCACAGTGAGGAATATTGACTCACAGGACCAGCCTGAGGTGACTCCTGAATGGTTGGAGACCATGAGTCTCAACGGGGACAGCAGAGTCACCAGAAAATGAAGCAGGCCACATCTAGGGCAGAACTAGAACTAGGGAGAGAAGACAAGAAAGAGCTTGGTTGTGGGCTCTTGGCAAGCTGCCTTGCACAGGACAGAACACACATGATTCATTGGTGAAGAACTAAACTCTTACCACTGGCTGATATTCATTGGGATCATTTTCAAAGCCATATCCCTCTTTGTCATACCTATCCTCTTCACTTTTCTACTTTGAATAAGTAAACTCATCAAAACTAAGTCCATTCCTTGAATTTTCTGACTTCTTTCCTCCCAAGTAAAATCATTTAACAGCATGTGCAATGACTTTTTAAGAAACTGTGTGGAAAGCGAGTAGATCAGGCATGGTGAAATCTACACTAAGGGCCATTGCTTTGTAGCCATGAGTATCTTGAGCATAATCATCAGTTCCTCCTCACCCTACCTTTGTGATTGCCAAGAAAAACAAATTACAGTGAAATCCCTCCCTGGAGTTGTAACAGATGTGAAAGCAAGATGAAAACATTGTGACTCATTTCAAAAGAAAAAAAGGAGGAATAAGATGATTAGATAGGCAAACAGAGATCAACAAATGCAATGTTATATGTCTGTCTGTCTGTCTGTCTGACTATGTGCGCATGCATGAGCATGTCCCCAAGCTTATTGAATGAATCATTGCATCAAAATTCTTCCTGAAGCTAATGCCATCAATAACTGAGAGAATGTTTAATTAAGAGTAAATAAATAATATTGGGCTCTGCCTCTTACTCCCTTAGCCTCTCTCTTGTCCTCTTGGGCTCTTCCCTTCTGCCTTCCCTGCCTCCCTCTCTCCACATGATCATGGCCGGCCTCTACTTCTCTATTCTCTCCTCTCTGCCTTTCTCTGCCTTTACTACCCCCTTAACTCCCATCCCCATGCCCTAAATAAACTCTATTCTATGCCTTTAAAAAAAAAGTAAATATTGGGCTAGCAAAAGCCAAGTTGATTTTTTATGAGTTGTTGTTGGAAGTGCAATGTTTTTGTATTCTCTGGTGGCTTTCACCAATCCATGTGAACAACTGGGCTTGAATACATTATACTCAGGGATTCTCCCTCAGAGACTCTAAGAGGAGTGTTTGGGGGTCTTCAAATATAATTTTTCTCTATCTAAATATAGCAGTAAAAATCAAAGAATATAAGAGCAGCTAAGAAAATAGATCTTCCCAAACCAGTAAAAATTACATTTATTCTATGCTTTACTCCTGTTCCCTGTAACATTTGTTTCCTGTCAAGTGAAGAAAGCTTTTGGAATTCTGAACTAAACACAAGAGGAGCTAAGTAAGTCACTCTATACACTAAAACCAAGAAGTGTATAAAATGAGATTTCCATTCCTATTGTGTACTAAGAGCCTGTATAGATTCCACTTTACAGTTCAGCAGATCAATTGTGTGACAAACCATTCCCAGAACCATGTTTATGAGTAAACCTAGTGCATTATGTAAGACAGCACATAAAGCCTCATCTTTGTGCCTTTTTGATCCATTCTCCAACAAATTAAATGCAGGGATGAGTAAAGATTTCAAGTGATCTTAAAGGAAGGCATTTATTTTCTTATTTATCATTGCATGTGTAAAAATACAGGTATTCCACATGCCAAAAAAAAAGTACTTGGATATATTCATGCCATTCAAAGAAAATAAATGACCTCAAAGTATATCATAGTCTTAAATGTATGAGCTAAAACTATAAATATAATCAAAAGCATATATGATAGAGAAAAGTATATGAACTGAACTTTCAAAAATCATAAACTCTTTTGCTATATCAGGTAGCTGAAAACAGAAACAAGGCCCAGTACAGGAGAGGATATTTATAAATTATATATCTGTTAAGGATTTAGTATTCAGAAAACAGAAAAGTATGCTTACAATTCATTAACAGAAACAAACACTCCAATTAAAATTTATAAATAATATTAATAGACATTTCTCAAAAGAATATATACAGAAGTCTATAGATATGAAAAGGTATCCAACATCATTTATCACTAGAGATCTAAAAAGTCAAAACTACCATGGAATACCATGAGGATGGTTATGACAGAAGGCATCTGCATGGCAGTTCATGACTATAACTCTAGCGTTCAAGAGGTCAGAGGCAGGAGCATGAAAATTTCACAGTCATCATCACCCATATGGTAAGTG
Organism: Apodemus sylvaticus; assembly: GCF_947179515.1. Classification (NCBI taxonomy): domain Eukaryota; kingdom Metazoa; phylum Chordata; class Mammalia; order Rodentia; family Muridae; genus Apodemus; species Apodemus sylvaticus. The sequence goes on along the minus strand of NC_067477.1, from coordinate 83,534,106 downwards.
TGAGGTCAGAGAGTTACGTAAGAACCTGTTGAGAGAGAGAGAGAGAGAGAGAGAGAGAGAGAGAGAGAGAGAGAGGAGAAAGAAAAGGAGAGAAAGAAAGAGAAAACAAACAAAAAGAAAAGACAAAGGAGAAAGAAAAGAAAAATAGAAAGAAAAAAGGAAAGGAAAGGGAAAGGAAAGGAAGGAAAGGAAAGGAAAGGAAAGGAAAAGGGAAAGGAAACGAAAAGGGAAAGGAAAGGAAGGGAAGGAAAAGGGGAAATGGACAGGGGGGAAGAGGAAGGAAAGAAGAAAGGAAGGGAGGTAAAAGGAAGACTAATTTTCTTTTTTTTTTAATTTTTTTTATTCGATATAATTTATTCACATTTCAAATGATTTCCCCTTTTCTAGCCCCCCCACTCCCCGAAAGTCCCGTAAGCCCCCTTCTCTTCCCCTGTCCTCCCATCCACCCCTTCCCACTTCCCCGTTCTGGTTTTGCTGAATACTGTTTCACTGAGTCTTTCCAGAACCAGGGGCCACTCCTCCTTTCTTCTTGTACCTCATTTGATGTGTGGATTATGTTTTGGGTATTCCAGTTTTCGAGGTTAATATCCACTTATTAGTGAGTGCATACCATGATTCACCTTTTGAGTCTGGGTTACCTCACTGAGTATGATATTCTCTAGCTCCATCCATTTGCCTAAGAATTTCATGAATTCGTTGTTTCTAATGGCTGAATAGTACTCCATTGTGTAGATATACCACATTTTTTGCATCCACTCTTCTGTTGAGGGATACCTGGGTTCTTTCCAGCATCTGGCAATTATAAATAGGGCTGCTATGAACATAGTAGAACATGTATCCTTATTACATGGTGGGGAGTCTTCTGGGTATATGCCCAGGAGTGGTATAGCAGGATCTTCTGGAAGTGAGGTGCCCAGTTTTCGGAGGAACCGCCAGACTGATTTCCAGAGTGGTTGTACCAATTTGCAACACCACCAGCAGTGGAGGAGTGTTCCTCTTTCTCCACACCCTCTCCAACACCTGCTGTCTCCTGAATTTTTAATCTTAGCCATTCTGACTGGTATAAGATGAAATCTTAGGGTTGTTTTGATTTGCATTTCCCTAATGACTAATGAAGTTGAGCATTTTTTAAGATGCTTCTCCACCATCCGAAGTTCTTCAGGTGAGAATTCTTTGTTTAACTCTGTACCCCATTTTTTAATAGGGTTGTTTGGTTTCTGGAGTCTAACTTCTTGAGTTCTTTATATATATTGGATATTAGCCCTCTATCTGATGTAGGATTGGTGAAGATCTTTTCCCAATTTGTTGGTTGGCGATTTGTCCTCTTGATGGTGTCCTTTGCCTTACAGAAACTTTGTAATTTTATGAGGTCCCATTTGTCAATTCTTGCTCTTAGAGCATACGCTATTGGTGTTCTGTTCAGAAACTTTCTCCCTGTACCGTTGTCCTCAAGGGTCTTCCCCAGTTTCTTTTCTATTAGCTTCAGAGTGTCTGGCTTTATGTGGAGGTCCTTGATCCATTTGGATTTGAGCTTAGTACAAGGAGACAAGGATGGATCAATTCGCATTCTTCTGCATGCTGACCTCCAGTTGAACCAGCACCATTTGTTGAAAAGACTATCTTTTTTCCATTGGATGTTTTCAGCCTCTTTGTCGAGGATCAAGTGGCCATAGGTGTGTGGGTTCATTTCTGGATCTTCAATCCTGTTCCATTGATCCTCCTGTCTGTCACTGTACCAATACCATGCAGTTTTTAACACTATTGCTCTGTAGTATTGCTTGAGGTCAGGGATACTGATTCCCCCAGATTTTCTTTTGTTGCTGAGAATAGTTTTAGCTATCCTGGGTTTTTTGTTATTCCAGATGAATTTGATAATTGCTCTTTCTAACTCTGTGAAGAATTGAGTTGGGATTTTGATGGGTATTGCATTGAATCTGTATAGGCCTTAGGCAAAATGGCCATTTTAACTATATTGATTCTACCGATCCATGAGCATGGGAGGTTTTCCCATTTTTGAGCTCTTCTTCCATTTCCTTCTTCAGAGTCTTGAAGTTCTTGTCATACAGATCTTTCACATGTTTGGTAAGAGTCACCCCAAGATACTTTATACTGTTTGAGGCTATTGTGAAGGGGGTCATTTCCCTAATTTCTTTCTCAGCCTGCTTATCCTTTGAGTATAGGAAGGCCACTGATTTGCTTGAGTTGATTTTATAACCTGCCACTTTGCTGAAGTTGTTTATCAGCTGTAGGAGCTCTCTAGTGGAGTTCTTTGGGTCACTTAGGTAGACGATCATGTCGTCTGCAAATAATGATAGTTTGACTTCTTCCTTTCCAATTTGTATCCCTTTGACCTCCTTATGTTGTCGAATTGCCCGAGCTAGTACCTCAAGTACAATATTGAAAAGATAAGGAGAAAGGGGGCAGCCTTGTCTGGTCCCTGATTTCAGTGGGATTGCTTCAAGTTTCTCTCCATTTAGTTTGATGCTGGCTACCGGTTTGCTGTATATTGCTTTTACTATGTTTAGGTATGGGCCTTGAATTCCTGTTCTCTCCAAGACTTTAAGCATGAAGGGATGCTGAATTTTGTCAAATGCTTTTTCAGCATCCAATGAAATGACCATGTGGTTTTGTTCTTTGAGTTTGTTTATGTAGTGGATTGTATTGATGGATTTCCGTATATTGAACCAACCCTGCATTCCCGGGATAAAGCCTACTTGATCATGGTGGATGATCGTTTTGATGTGTTCTTGGATTCGGTTGGCAAGAATTTTATTGAGTATTTTTGCATCGATGTTCATAAGGGAAATTGGTCTGAAGTTCTCTTTCTTTGTTGGATCTTTTTGTGGCTTTGGTATCAGCGTAATTGTGGCTTCATAGAAGGAATTGGGTAGTGTTCCTTCTGTTTCTATTTTGTGGAATAGTTTGAAGAGTATTGGTGTTAACTCTTCTTTGAAGGTCTGGTAGAATTCTGCACTGAAGCCATCTGGTCCTGTGCTTTTTTTGGTTGGAAGACTTTCTATGACTCCTTCTATTTCTTTAGGCATTTGGGACTGTTTAGATGGTCTAGTTGGTCCTGATTTAATTTTGGTATTTGGTATCTGTCAAGGAAGTTGTCCATTTCCTCCAGATTCTCCAGTTGTGTTGAGTACAGGCTCTTGTAGTATGATCTGATGATTTTTTGGATTTCCTCAGTTTCCGTTGTTATATTTCCCTTTTCATTTCTAAGTTTGTTAATTTGGATACTTTCTCTGTGCCCTTTGGTCAGTCTGGCTAAGGGTTTATCTATCTTGTTGATTTTCTCAAAGAACCAGCTCCTGGTATTGTTGATTTTTTGTATGGTTCTCTTTGTTTCTACTTGATTGATTTCGGCCCTGAGTTTGATGATTTCCTGCCTTCTACTCCTCCTGGGCGAAATAGCTTCTTTTTGTTCTAGGGCTTTCAGGTGTGTCATTAAGCTGGTAATGTATGCTCTCTCCATTTTTTTTTTTTTTTTGGAGGCACTCAGGGCTATGAGTTTTCCTCTTAGCACTGCTTTCATTGTGTCCCATAGATTTGGGTATGTTGTGTTTTCATTTTCATTGTGTTCTAAAAAGTCTTTAATTTCTTTCTTTATTTCTTCCTTGACCAAGGTATCATTGAGTAGAGTATTGTTCAGTTTCCACGTGTATGTGGGTTTTCTGTTGTTTCTGTTGCTATTGAAGACCACTTTTACTCCATAGTGATCAGATAGGAGGCATGGGATTAGTTCTATCTTCTTATATTTGTTGAGGTCTGTCTTGTGACCAATTATATGGTCGATTTTGGAGAAGGTACCATGAGGTGCTGAGAAAAAGTTATATTCTTTTGTTTTAGGATAGAATGTTCTATATATATCTGTTAAATCTAATTGGTCCACAGCTTCAATTAGTTTCATTGTGTCCCTGTTTAGTTTCTGTTTTCCTGATCGGTCCATTGAGGAAAGTGCAGTGTTGAAGTCACCCACAATTATTGTGTTAGGTACAATGTGTGCTTTTAGTTTTAATAAAGTTTCTTTTACAAAAGAGGGTGCCCTTGCATTTGGGGCATTGATGTTCAGGATTGACAGTTCTTCTTTTTGTATTTTTCCTTTGACCAGCAAGAAGTGTCCCTCAGGGTCTCTTTTGATGACTTTGGGTTGAAAGTCAATTTTATCTGATATTAAAATGGCTACTCCAGCTTGTTTCCTGAGACCATTTGCTTGTAAAATTGTCTTCCAGCCTTTTACTCTAAGGTAGTGTTTGTCTTTGACCCTGAGGTGTGTTTCCTGTAAGCAGCAAAATGTAGGGTCCTGTTTACGTATCCAGTCAGTTAGTCTGTGTCTTTTTATTGGGGCATTAAGTCCATTGATGTTAAGAGATATTAAGGAATAGTGATTGTTACTTCCTATCATTTTTGACGTTATTTTTTAAATTTGAATGCTTAACTTCTTTTGGGTTTGATGAAAGGTTACTATCTTGTTTTTTCCAGGGTGAAGTTCCCTCCTTGTATTGGTGTTGTCCTCCTATTATCCTTTTTAGGGCCGGGTTTGTGGATAGATATTGGGTAAACTTGGTTTTGTCATGAAATATCTTAGTTTCTCCATCTATGGTGATTGAGAGTTTTGCTGGATATAGTAGTTTTGGTTGGCATTTGTGTTCTCTTAGACTCTGCATGAGATCTGCCCAGGACCTTCTAGCCTTCATAGTCTCAGGTGAAAAGTCTGCTGTGATTCTGATAGGTCTTCCTTTATATGTTACTTGGCCTTTTTCTCTTACTGCCTTTAGTATTCTTTCTTTGTTTAGAACATTTGGTGTTTTGATTATTATGAGACGGGAAGTATTTCTCTTCTGGTCCAGTCTGTTTGGAGTTCTGTAGGCTTCTTGTATATTCATGGGCATCTCTCTCTTTAGGTTAGGGAAGTTTTCTTCCATAATTTTCTTGAAGATATTTGCTGGCCCTTTAAGTTGTAAATCTTCACTCTCATCTATGCCTATAATCCTTAGGTTTGGTCTTCTCATTGTGTCCTGGATTTCCTGGATATTTTGGCTTACAAGCTTTTTGCATTTTGCATTTTCTTTAACTGTTGAGTCCATGGTTTCTATGGAATCTTCAGCATCTGAGATTCTTTCTTCTATCTCTTGTATTCTGTTGTTGATATTTGCATCTCTGTCCCCTGATTTCTTCCCAAGGCTTTCTATCTCCAAAGTTGTCTCCCTTTGAGTTTTCTTAGTTGTTTCTACTTCTGATTTTAGATCCTGGATGGTTTTGCTTAGCTCCTTCACTTGCATGTTTGTGTTTTCCTGTAATTCTTTAAGAGATTTTTGTGTTTCCTCTTTCATGAGCTCAGCCTGATGACCAAAGTTCTCCTGTATTTCTTTAAGAGATTTTTGTGTTTCATCTTTCATGACCTCAGCCTGTTGACCAAAGTTCTCCTGTATTTCTTTAAGTGTTTTTTGCATTTCCTCCTTGTTGGCTTTTGTATTCTCCTGGATTTCTTTCAATGATTTTTGTGTTTCCCTTGCAAGGGCTTCTAACTTTTGATCCATTTTCTCCTGAATTTCTTTAAGTATGTCCTTCATGTGTTCCTGTACCAGCATCATGACCAGTGATTTTAAATCCAAATCTTGTTTTACTGGTGTGATGGGGTATCCGGGACATGTTGGTAGAGGAGAATTGGGTTCAGATGTTGCCATATTGCCTTGATTTCTGTTAGTGACGTTCCTGCGTTTGCCTTTTGCCATCTAGTTCTCACTGGTGTTAGTTTTTCTTGTCAGTGCTGGACTCACCAGTGCAAGCTGCCCCTTCCCAGTTGGCCTCTGGTGCACAGCTTACCTCCTGCGCTGCTTGTAGACAGGGTGCTGCTGCCCAGGCTGTTCAGATCCCAAAGCAGCCACCCGAAGGCTCCCGCTGGGGCCCGCTGGATTCACTGGAGCACACTGACTTCTCCCAGCTGGCCGCCCAGAAACCCAGCTAGCCACTTGCAGGACTTGGAGATGTGGTGCTTCTGCCCAGGCTGATCTGGGCAGCAGAACTCCCAACCGGGTTGGTGCACACAAGGCTAGCCTAGCTGCTCAGGCCCTGAGTCTAGGCAAAAGCCTGGCAGGCCAATGTCGGTGCAAAGTTCCCCTCAGCTGTGGGTGTTAATTGGGTGTGTCAGGTGGCTAGGATGGTGGCGTGCGCGAGTTCCCTGAGAGTGCTGGGAGAGTCTGCTGGGCTAACAACCTCCTGGCTGGGTCAGCACACAGATGGCCCAACGAGCAGCCCAGGGCCTGGGGGCAGTCCAGGGCCTGACCGTCTGAGACCCCTGCTATGTCCGCCTCGGGCTATGCCTGTTAGCCGGTTTGGTTTTGCCTGCTAGGTCTCTCTGGCTTCCCGTAGGCAAAATGGCGGTGGTACGCAAACGGTCCCGATAAACAACCTCCTGGCTGGGTCGGCACACAGATGGCCCACCGAGCAGTCCTGGGTCTGGGGGCAGTCCAGGGCCTGACCGTCTGAGACCCCTGCTATGTCCGCCTTGGGCTATGCCTGTTAGCTGGTTTGGTTTTGCCTGCTAGGTCTCTCTGGCTTCCCGTAGGCAAAATGGCGGCGGTGCGCGCAGGCCCAGGCAAACAAGCTCCTGGCTGGGTCGGCACACAGATGGCCCGCCGAGCAGCCCAGGACCTGGGGGCAGTCCGGGGCCTGACCGTCTGAGACCCCTGCTATGTCCGCCTCGGGCTATGCCTGTTAGCCGGTTTGGTTTTGCCTGCTAGGTCTCCCTGGTTTCCCTTAGGCAAAATGGTGGTGGTGCGCGCGCCGGCCCGGGAGGAAAAAAACCTCCTGGCCGGGTTTGCACCCCGGTGGACCCCCGATCAGCCCAGGGCCTGGGTGCAGGCCAACGCCCGTTGGGCTTAGACCCCCGCGATGTTGGTCTCGGGTTATATTTGCGTACCTCAGTCTGATTTCTCTGGCGACCGAGAACCAATATGGAGGCTTCGTAACTGACTGGCGGGAGGCAGAGTTCTGATGTGGCTTCTGTGTGGTGAAAGGCACCGTAAATCCGCCGCTGCTTGCAGCCTGGCTGGCCAGCGATGGCCAGTGGTCGTGGGCGCCGGGTCTGCCTGGACCCTGTCCGCTTGGTTCTACTGCTGATGGCCCTTCCTCTGGACCAGCCGCTGCTGCTGCTGCTGCTGCTGCTGCCGCCGCCGCTAGTCAAGACTAATTTTCTTAAAGAATCCTTAAGCATCTAAATAGTATGCAAACCAACAAGTATACATAAAAGAAGGCATGTGGGCTCAGCTAGAGAAATAAAAGTTTAGTCCTTCCTCAGTAAGCATGAGATGAGATTTCTCTCATGGGAAGGTTAAGAAACCGTTTTAGCTTCTGGCTATTATAAATAAGGCTGCTATGAACATAATGGAGCATGTGTCTTTATTGCATGCCAAGGAATCCTTTGTATATATGCCCAGGAGAGGGATAGCAGGGTCCTCCGGAAGTGTCATGTCGGTTCTGAGGAACCGCCAGACTGATTTCCAAAGTGCTTGTACCATCTTACAGCCCCACCAGCAGTGGAGGAGTGTTCCTCTTTCTCCACATCCTCACCAACACCTGCTGTCTCCTGAGTTTTTGACCTTAGCCATTCTGACTGGTGTAAGGTGAAATCTCAGGGTTGTTTTGATTTGCATTTCCCTAATGACTAATAATGTTGAGCACTTCTTAAGGTGCCTCTCGGCCATCCAAATTTATTCAGGTGAAAATTCTTTGTTTAGATCCATTTTTTAGTAGGATTATTTGGTTCCCTGGGGTCTAACTTCTTGAGTTCCTTGTATATATTGGATATTAGCCCTCTATCAGATGTAGGGTTGGTGAATATCTTTTCCCAATTTGATGGTTGCCATTTTGTCCTTTTAACAGTGTCCTTTGCCTTACAGAAACTTTGTAATTTTATGAGGTCCCATTTGTCAATTCTTGATCTTAGAGCATACGCTATTGGTGATCTGTTCAGGAACTTTCCCCACCACCACCACCCCACCATTACCCCCCCCCATGCCCATGTCCTCTAGGGTCTTCCCCAGTTTCTTTTCTATTAGTTTCAGTGTGTCTGGTTTTACATGGAGGTCCTTGATCCACTTGGAGTGAAGTTTAGTACATGGAGATAAGAATGGATCAGTTCGCATTCTTCTGCATGCTGACCTCCAATTGAACCAGCACCATTTGTTGAAAAGGCTATCTTTTTTCCACTGGATGTTTTTGGCTCCTTTGTCAAAGATCAAGTGACTGTAGGTGTGTGGGTTCATTTCTGGATCTTCAATTCTATTCCATTGGTCACTGTGCCAATACCATGCAGTTTTTAATACTATTGCTCTGTAGTATTGCTTGAAGTCAAGGATACTGATTCCCCCAGAATTTCTTTTGTTGTTGAGAATAGTTTTAGCTATCCTGGGTTTTTTGTTATTCCAGATGAATTTGAGAATTGCTTTTTCTAACTCTGTGAAGAACTGAGTTGGGATTTTGATGGGGATTGCATTGAATCTGTAGATCGCTTTTGGTAAGATGGCCATTTTAACTATATTAATCCTGCCTATCCAAGAGCATGGCAGATTTTTCCATTTTCTGAGGTCTTCTTCGATTTCCTTCTTCAGAGACCTGAAGTTCTTGTCATATAGATCTTTCACTTGTTTGGTTAGAGTCACACTGAGATACTTTATATTGTTTGTGGTTATTGTGAAGGGTCTCATTTCCCTAACTTCTTTCTCAGCCTGCTTATCCTTTGAGTATAGGAGGAATGGATACAGAAAATGTGGTATATTTACACATGGAATACTACTCAGCAATTAGAAACAATGAATTCACAAAATTTTTAGGCAAATGGTTTGATCTGGAAAATATCATCCTAAGTGAGGTAACCCAGTCACAAAAGAATATACATGGAATGCAATCTCTGATAAGTGGATATTAATTAGCCCAGAAGCCCTGAACACCCAAGGCACAAATCGCATAACAGATGACTCCCATGAAGAAGTATGGAGAAGGTCCTGATCCTGGAAAGGATTGATCTAGCATTGGAGGGGAATATAAGGACAGAGAAAAAAGGAGGGAGGTGATTGGAGAATGGATGGAGAGAAAAAGGTTTATGGGACATATGGGGACGGGGGATCCGGAAAAGGGGAAATCATTTGGAATGTAAACAAAGAATATAGAAAAAAAAAACCTTCTTGATTAGTAGCTGCTAGACTGGCAGAAATTATCATTAGAAAAAAAAAAAGAAAGAAACCATTTTAGGAAACAGACACTCAGTGAAGAACGGGTGGCTGAGGTCACCCTATTTAACGGGTATTATGTTGTCATATAAAACAAACATTTCTGAGTTTTGTGTAAAACTCAGCCACCGTGTAAAATCTAGTCTTTTCTGTTTGGATTTTCTTGCATTACTCGCCATGCAGTAAGAGTGCTAATCCTCTCCTTCTGGGCTCACATATACCGAACTGCGTCATTTGCGGTGCAGGAACAAAGTGAAATGAATCCATAAGCACTAGCCTCATGGTGAGTGTGACGCCAACCGAAAGACAAATATCGTAAGTATTGCTAGTTCTCTGAAACATGCACTAGTGTAAGAATAGAACATTAGCAGGAAGGAAGTTTGGCAGAAAAGAGCAATTCCTTCTTAAAATGGTTGTTGTCAAATGAACAATATGAAGTAGAAGGCATATTCGAAGTTCAAGTGTGAATGAAATTTTCATGCTTGTGAAGAGAATAAATTCAGTCCTGCTTTGCCACATTCATTGGGCTTCTGTACCAAGTAGGAAAACATACTTCTCTTTAGCTGTTTGTCCTAGTCAGGATTTCTATTCCTGCACAAAAAATAATGACCAAAAGCAAGTCGGAGAGAAAAGGGTTTATTCAGCTTACACTTCCACACTGCTGTTCATCACTAAAGGAAGTCAGGACTGGAGCTCAAGCAGGTCAGGAAGCAGGAGCTGATGCAGAGGCCATGGAAGGGTGCTGCTTACTGGCTTGCTTCCCCTGGCTTGCACAGTCTGCTCTCTTATAGAACCCAAGACTACCAGCCCAGGAATGGCATCCACCCACAAGGGGCCTTCCCTACTTGATCACTAATTGAGAAAATGCCTTACAATTGAATCTCATGGAGGCATTTTCTCAGCTGAAGATCCTTTCTCTGTGATAACTCCAGCTTGTGTCAAGTTGACACACAAAACTAGCAAGTACACCGTTCATCTAAAACAATCCTGTCTGGAGGTTGGGATTTTCAGGTTTGTGTAAGAAGAACCTCAGCTCTTCGTTATCATTAAAACTATTACTGCCACCATTATTCCAGACTCCCAATTATCATTTAATCTCTGCTAACTAGTGTTGATACATTGGATTTTTTTTCCAAAACCGAAAAGAAAAGAACCCAGTACAACAGTGCTGGACTCATTAGCAAAGGTCTCACTAGTATCTTTCTTTTTTTTTTTTTCGATATAATTTTTTATTTACATTTCAAATGATTTCCCCTTTTCTAGCCCCCCACTCCCCGAAAGTCTCGTAAACCCCCTTCTCTTCCCCTGTCCTCCCACCCACCCATTCCCACTTCCCCGTTCTGGTTTTGCCGAATACTGCTTCACTGAGTCTTTCCAGAACAAGGGGCCACTCCTCCGTTCTTCTTGTACCTCATTTGATGTGTGGATTATGTTTTGGGTATTCCAGTTTTCTAGGTTAATATCCACTTATTAGTGAGTGCATACCATGATTCACCTTTTGAGTCTGGGTTACCTCACTTAGTATGATGTTCTCTAGCTCCATCCATTTGCCTAAGAATTTCATGAATTCATTGTTTCTAATGGCTGAATAGTACTCCGTTGTGTATATATACCACATTTTTTGCATCCACTCTTCTGTTGAGGGATACCTGGGTTCTTTCCAGCTTCTGGCAATTATAAATAGGGCTGCTATGAACATAGTGGAACATGTATCCTTATTACATGCTGGGGTTCAACTGGAGGTCAGCATGCAGAAGAATGCGAATTGATCCATCCTTGTCTCCTTGTACTAAGCTCAAATCCAAATGGATCAAGGACCTCCACATAAAGCCAGACACTCTGAAGTTTGATTTCTTCCTTTCCAATTTGTATCCCTTCGACGTCCTCACTAGTATCTTTCAATTTTAGTCCAGAGTGGGACTTTTCCAAAGCCTAGTGTAAGATATGAGGGGGCTTTACACCCTAGATGCAGCAGTCAGAGAGACTGTGGCACCCCAAGTAAGGATCATAACCATGAACGGAAATCCAAGTTTACTTCCTCAAATGTGCTTTCACTGTCTCTTTGAAATGCAACCCACACGACTGCTGCTCCCCGGCCATTCCTCGTCGTTCTCTTTGGGGTTGAGCTTTTATTTTCCAACCGGCACCAGTTAGGCAAGATCATAGAAGAGGTTTAAACAATAGCTTTGTTATTCAGACATACTTCAAGTCAAAACCTGTCCCATAGAGGATAATCATGAGTGTCGGGAGCATGGTGTACTAACCTTGTGAACGTGTGTTACAGGAATTGGTGCTCTTTAATTCCACCTCGGTGACATGGTGTGTAAGCCGGGATTCCTACCAGAAACAGATAACATGCACACATTAAGAAGGGCTGAGGAGGGTTTATTTACAGAAGTCTATTTGCAGAGGTCCCAGTATAAGGAAACCCCAATGCTATAATGAGGGAGTGTTGAGCTGGTGACATTTTCATACCCTAAGTCCAAAAGGACAAAGAGAAGGAGTAGTTATTGGGCCTGAAAAGAAGAACGTTATTAGTGACATTTGCCTTGAACAAGAACAACACAAGAATCTGTATGGGATCCAGCAGAGGTCACTTTGCCCTGTTCGCCAACTCAACAGGAAGCTTGGGGGTACAGCACCCACGGTTGCCTTTGTCAACACACCACCTTCAGCCATCTTCCTCAAGATAGCAAGACAGAGAATGACATCAAGGTCACCTGCAGTAGTTCCCCCAACGGCTAAACCTACCTGGAAGCCAAAGGGCAGAAGATACAGGAGCCATAAGATAAGGTTTATGAATGAGTCAGTTTCCTGGGCCAAAGGTCAGATTAGACAGAGGGCGGCTCAGCAATGCACAGCCAGCAAACGTCTGCATCTACACCTGCTACTGAACACACACAGAGATGTATTCACATACAGAACACAAAAACTTTCACGAAGGCATTTTCCCAGGAAAGCTTTACTTCTTAGATACCTTTTCAGAGTCTGAATCCCTGCTAACAAAATCTCGAGGATCTAAGACCTGAAAATCAGTGAACAATCATCTGAAAATTAAAAAGAAAAAAGTGAAGAGTCACTCCTTTACATACTCGTTACATACCATTTTTCATTTAACCTTCAAAATGATCCAAAATGAGTCATAAATCCTTATCCATATTTTAAACATAATTTAAAGCTCAAGTAATTCAAGAATATTGCACAGAAAATAGAAGGTGACTCTCTGGGCCCAGCGTCACTGGATTCTAACGGCCCATCCATCCCACATCCTCATTACTGTTAATTTACAGCACTTGAGCATTTTAACCCAAAAATAGTTTAGTAATTTTCTAGCAGAGGGCATTGCAGGTAAAATCGTTGACTAAGAATTGCTCAGGGTCTAACGTCTCTCTGGTAGATGATTAAAGGGGGAATCTGAGAGGACGAACAATTGGAGTCATTAGAAAGGGGCTCAGGCCTAGAAAGAAAGGACAATGAAGCGCTTGAGCATCTCTGGATTCGTCCTGCTTTCTGGTGCGGTGAGCCGGTCCAGCCACTGTCCAGTGATGGCAGACTTTACGCCTAAGTTGACACCCTCCAGAATCTCTGCAGTGATGAAATGCCTCCCCACTAGTAATTTCACCTGCCTTTCATCTCACCTTACTTACTGGTAGGCCTACAGAACGTGTGAGTGGGCAGGCTCAGGAATGATCCCCCTGAGGGTCAATGACTGTGCCGGTAGCACCTGCCTTTGTACACGTGTTCTGTCTTTGTAAAATGTAATCACAGCGACTCAGATAGGAGGATGCTGTTCTCAAGAGTTAACATCTTGATAGCAAGAAATGAGTCAGTGAGTCGGGAAGGCACGGTTCTTAGGAAATCAGAGAAGGGGTGTGCAGTCAGAATCCAGGGATCTGTTTTCGTAGAAAACAAACCAGACCTAAATCTCAGTTGAGACTTTGCTTTAAAAAGCCTGCTGCCGGCAAGCATCCATCCACATCAGTGAGCAAATGCCCCTCGTCAGTAGAGTAAAAGCGTTGAGCTAACGTGAGGTTTTCATTTTCCCAGGGGCACGACTGTCCAAGAGGAGACGGGTAGTACGAGGAGTATAAAGCTACGCGTTTTGCTTCTTTTTGAAGATGAACTCAGCAGCCTACTGTAGAAATTCAGTGCTTCCTTTTCAGGATAAGACTAGAAACAGAAAACAAAGAAATAACTCACAGGATTGGGCAGGCACTCCCTGAGCCAGTAGGGCAGCACCAGGGCAGCACCAGCCTTTCCTTTATTTTTGACTCAGATTCTAGTTGTCAGAAGACCAAGAACACTCTCCTCTGAGCTTCTTCAGTTTCCGCACTGGGTTCCTTACAACTTCGCTGTGATTGTTCCCTTCACTCTCTCAGCCTTCCATGCCTAAGCCCTGAAAGCGTTTCAGACAGCTAACTGGATAAAGAGCTTAAAATAGGATGCCTTTTATTCTTTATCAACCCCAAACTGCCAACCAGTAGCTAAGTTGAGCTTTGGATGTATGCAGGAACTCTTTTGAGTAAATTATATTCTCTTTGTCATCTTTGAAATAATTTAATTCAGAGAAACAAATGACACTCTAATCATGGAATTTTGCTTTTAATAAAGGAAACTAGAATGGTTGGAGCCCCTTAAAACATTGAATGAGCTCTGTATGATGGCACATGCCTGAAACCACAGCCTTCAGAAGTTGACGTTAGGAAGATGATGTGTTCAGAGCCAGGAGCATAGCAAATTCAAGACTAGCCTAGAGGACGTGGGACATTGCCTCAAAAAGAAACCCGAAACTCCAAAAATTAAACTAATAAATGATTCTGAGGTTGAGAGTTTACAAACTGTCTGGAAATTAAGGATGAATTAAAATAATTCATCTTCTAAAATAAATATAGAATCATGATATTGAGCAGTATTTATATTATGACCAATAGGTAGTCATATAGGAATATAAACATGTGTCTTGATGAAAGTAACTCCAGTGTTAGTTAGAAACACAGGCGTTGAGCCATGTCTCTACCACAAATTACCCAGAAGATTCTGGTCCAGTGATATACTGAAACTACCGTTCTGCTAGCCCCTTCTTTTTTGCACTGTAAGCCTGAACTACCACAGTTTTCAGATCCTGATTTAAAGCTCACTCAACAACTGGAAGGGCAGCTATTACTCAGAAGGTGGGGAGAGGTAACAATCCTCCATTCGCTCTAGCACCACCATCATCTCCACCAAAAGAGCTCTGTTTTCAGATTCTTCTAAGACCGATTGGAGATCTCTTCCAAACTCTTGAACAGTATTGACTACCATATGTGTTTGGATAAATTCTGTCTACATTTTATTTCCATTAACATATGAGCTGTCTCTTTCTGAAAAAAAAAATCTCCTGATAAATTAAATATATATTTTAAAGTAGTATATTAGATGATTACCTCATCTGAGTCTATGAAATGGGCAAACCCTATTGGATAGATTTCAAGAGTCGTTGTGATTTGACCCCTTCCATCTGCACATTTAGAAGGGTTCTAAGTCCTTCAGAGTAAGCACATGAGTTTATGACTTCTCCATCCTTTTGGTGCCTGCAGCTCAGTCAGTTAAAGCTGCCTTAGCTGCAGCAACCAGACAAGTCCTCACAGGAATGCTGACTGCAGATGGATAAGAGGTAGAAGATTAAATCCTCCAGGAGGAGCCCCAAGGAAGCGTATTTATGACATCAGCCCAAAAAGAACTCCTGTAATTAGAACCCTGGAAGCCAGTCCTCAATTTGGGCATTAAGAAATGAGTAAATTGAAGATAAAAGACAGGAATTACAGACTAGAACAGAGAGTCAAAACACGTGAGAGTTGACTCTTGCCAAAGAATTAATTTCTCTTAAGATAAAATTAGCTTATTTATTTATAACTTGGGAGTTAATTTCCCAAGTAAAATGTCCTGTGTATTATAAATTTCAGGTCTTCCAGACTTTTGACTCACCAATGATGTGTAAAGTCTGGAAAGGGTGTGGTACTGTACGTGTGCATGTGAGCATGTGTGTGTGTGTGTGTGTGCATGTGGGGGGAGTGTGTGTGTGTATGTGTGTGAAGCGAGGATAGAAAGAGGAATAGAACTTTTTGTCTAGAACATAAGAGTCTGTTGAAATCCAAACATGTCATTTTATCCCCTCACAATACAATGTGTTGTCAATTACTCTGACATTTCAATGCTTCGGATATAATAATGACTATAATCACTTCATGACATCTATTTGGGTAAAAGGCATCCTCATGCCACATAAAACTCTTAAAAATCATTTTTAAGCCATGTTGCAGCATCTCTGTCCAATTATAATTGTATTACCCTTCAGTATGTACAATTTTAGTAAGATAAATGTATTTTGTATTATTTAAATTTTGCTTGTCTGTTTAGGCATTTATGAAAATGTTATACTTGATAATTCCAGATTTTCATGAAACATGAACTAGAAAAGTTTTTTACAACCTCCTTAAAAAACTTTGTAATAGTCAAGGTCTAACTGAACCTTACATTTAAATAAACAGATGAATTTCTTCCATCTCTTGAAAAAAAATTGAAAGAAATCTACCCTCATATTTGGCTCTCAGAAGCCTTGGTCTGTGGCTTCCAATGGGTTCCATAAATGAAAATGAGACCACAATCGCCATAGTTCTCAACTGGCACACACACAAAGCATTAGTCATGACCTTTGCGAATTAAAATAAACCATAGCGGGGTTTGGCAATTCATACAATTTGCCTAAAAGGAAATGCCATTATTCTCTCTGTTATTAACAATAGAGTCTTTGAGGGGAAAAAAAAGACATAACTCACTTTGGCATAAGAGAGAGAACAAGAAAATTGGCCAACAACTGAGTGATCTGTACCATGAATGGAAAGGGCTTGGTGTTTTGTTGCTTCTTAGCTTCTTTCTTAGCCAAAGAAGCAAGGGCCTGGGTAGCTGGGAACGGATGCTTATCTACAAAGTCACAGAAATACTATTGGTATCCTTAGTTTCTTCTTGCAAATGTAGAACTTATAGGTGTTTGATTGCTTATTTTGGCAACACTGGGATTTGGCCCATGGTTCCATGCAGGTTAGGCAGATTCTCCACCACGAAGCCAAGGTTCAACCCTTAGCCTTTTTCTCTTAATTGTGTAATGCCTCCTAAAGGACCTGGGACCCCACAAGGCAAATTCATTACACATTTTCACTATGATCCTACATGTGCTGCTCTTGGATGAAAATAAGCACTGTATTCAATCTTTTCCTTTGAATTAAATGTATCTCTATACTTAAATAATGATGGTCTAAATGGACTGGGTAAGAGACTACTCAAGGAGACCATAATAAATATTGGTCACATTCATAGTCCTGGGTGGTCCTGCTATACAAGCATACCTTTAGGTATGTATCATATACATGAAGGAGTGTATGACTACATTTCAGAGTGGCAAATTTAATATCACTGATCTTGAGCCACTCGTATTACTTGTTACAGTATTGTTACCATCAATACTGTAGACAGAATTCAGATTAGAAACTCAAATGTCTTTATTTAAATGTTTGTCTACATTTTATAGCAAAAAATTTATGAAGTATATTTAATGTTTGATATAAAAAAATGAGGGAATTTTGAATGCTGTAATCCTTGGGGGATGGTCTACAAAAGCACCTTATCTGAGCACCAGAAGTTGAACTTGACTATACTGACACTGGAATCCTGCAGAGATTTCAGAGTGCCTCACAGAGTTGGCAGGACCTCAGTGGTTGTTTGGGGACAGACAAGAAAACTGAGGCTCCCCTCTTCCCCCTTCATTCACCAGCACCAACCAATGCATGCCTCTGCAAAAGGGATGGAACTAGAACAAATAATGGTCCAAGACGCAAGGCTTCCACTGTGGATGCCATGAATGACTGAGAAAATGGCATCTGGGCATCACACCACAGCCTCCCCTATTTTGATGACACTTTTACAGAACCCACAATTTTTCCCCCAAAAAAAATTATATTTACTTTACAGAAAATGGTCTAAATTCGAGCAAACTGGAATGACAACAGCAATATCTATTTCAAACCCTAACATAAAGTACAGTTCAGAAAAGGGATTGACACAGCCCAATATAAGCAAGTACTTTACCTACAATCTCAGAACCCAGAAGACAGAGACAGAAGTACTGTTCAGAGTTCAAGGCTAGAATGGGCTATATAGTTAGCTTTGGGTTAATCATACTACAGTGTGAGACTGTCTGGAAAAAAAAATCATCTTTGGCATCGTGACAATTTCCACAAAGCTATATCTCCCGACCTCTGAACTTTAAAATCATTCTTATGTCCTTATCTCTGAGTCACTTGGTAAGAACACTGAAAAAACAATCGTTGTTCTCTAAGAGCTTTATAAACCTAGTGCCCCAATTTCTAAATTAGGAAGTGGATAAGATAGAGAAATTTGCCTAGACTAGCTAGCCACTGAGATCCAGGGATCTCAGTGCTGTCTATCCCAGCACTGGGTTTCAGACAAGGAGCTGAGCCTAGTTTTTGTTCTTATTTATTCTTTGGCATTCTTTTATTGGATTTTGTTCTTATTGGGTCTAGACATCAAAGACCGCCCACTGAATAGTCCTATATAGCATTAGGAGAGAATAAACTATGGGAACTCTTACTTAATACAAATATTACTAGCTTTTACATTATATCAAAGCTACCACCACTATTTTTTTTGTCTCCTGAATTTTTTTATTTGATATATATTTTTTATTTAAATTTCAAATGATTTCCCCTTTTCTAGCCCCCCACTCCCCGAAAGTCCCATAAGCCCCCTTCTCTCCCCCTGTCCTCCCACCCACCCATTCCCACTTCCCCGTTCTGGTTTTGCCCTATACTGCTTCACTGAGTCTTTCCAGAACAAGGGGCCACTCCTCCATTCTTCTTGTACCTCATTTGATGTGTGGATTATGTTTTGGGTATTCCAGTTTTCTAGGTTAATATCCACTTATTAGTGAGTGCATACCATGATTCATCTTTTGAGTCTGGGTTACCTCACTCAGTATGATGTTCTCCAGCTCCATCCATTTGCCTAAGAATTTCATGAATTCATTATTTCTAATGTCTGAATAGTACTCCATTGTGTATATATACCACATTTTTTGCATCCACTCTTCTGTTGAGGGATACCTGGGTTCTTTTCAGCATCTGGCAATTATAAATAGGGCTGCTATGAACATAGTAGAGCATGTATCCTTATTACATGCTGGGGAATCTTCTGGGTATATACCCAGGAGTGGTATAGCAGGATCTTCTGGAAGTGAGGTGCCCAGTTTTTGGAGGAACCGCCAGACTGATTTCCAGAGTGGTTGTACCAATTTGCAACCCCACCAGCAGTGGAGGAGTGTTCCTCTTTCTCCACATCCTCACCAACACCTGCTGTCTCCTGAATTTTTAATCTTAGCCATTCTGACTGGTGTAAGGTGAAATCTCAGTGTTGTTTTGATTTGCATTTCTCTAATGACTAATGAAGTTGAGCATTTTTTAAGATGCTTCTCCGCCATCCGAAGTTCTTCAGGTGAGAATTCTTTCTTTAACTCTGTACCCCATTTTTTAATAGGGTTGTTTGGTTTTCTGGAGTCTAACTTCTTGAGTTCTTTATATATATTGGATATTAGCCCTCTATCTGATGTAGGATTGGTGAAGATCTTTTCCCAATTTGTTGGTTGCCGATTTGTCCTCTTGATGGTATCCTTTGCCTTACAGAAACTTTGTAATTTTATGAGGTCCCATTTGTTAATTCTTGCTCTTAGAGCATACGCTATTGGTGTTCTGTTCAGAAACTTTCTCCCTATACCGATGTCCTCAAGGGTATTCCCCAGTTTCTTTTCTATTAGCTTCAGAGTGTCTGGCTTTATATGGAGGTCCTTGATCCATCTGGATTTGAGCTTAGTACAAGGAGACAAGGATGGATCAATTCGCATTCTTCTGCATGCTGACCTCCAGTTGAACCAGCACCATTTGTTGAAAAGGCTATCTTTTCTCCATTGGATGTTTTCAGCCTCTTTGTCGAGGATCAAGTGGCCATAGGTGTGTGGGTTCATTTCTGGATCTTCAATCCTGTTCCATTGATCCTCCTGCCTGTCACTGTACCAATACCATGCAGTTTTTAACACTATTGCTCTGTAGTATTGCTTGAGGTCAGGGATACTGATTCCCCCAGAATTTCTTTTGTTGCTGAGAATAGTTTTAGCTATCCTGGGTTTTTTGTTGTTCCAGATGAATTTGATAATTGTTCTTTCTAACTCTGTGAAGAATTGAGTTGGGATTTTGATGGGTATTGCATTGAATCTGTATATTGCTTTTGGCAAAATGGCCATTTTAACTATATTAATCCTGCTGATCCATGAGCATAGGAGGTTTTTCCATTTTTTGAGGTCTTCTTCCATTTCCTTCTTCAGAGTCTTGAAGTTCTTGTCATACAGATCTTTCACATGTTTGGTAAGAGTCACCCCAAGATACTTTATACTGTTTGTGGCTATTGTGAAGGGGGTCATTTCCCTAATTTCTTTCTCGGCCTGCTTATCCTTTGAGTATAGGAAGGCCACTGATTTGCTTGAGTTGATTTTATTTTTTTTTAATTTATTGATATATTTATTTACATTTCAAATGATTTCCCCTTTTCTGGACCCCCACTCCCTGAAAGTCCCATCAGGCCCCTTCTCTCCCCCTGTATGGTATGCACTCACTAATAAGTGGATATTAACCTAGAAAACTGGAATACCCAAAACATAATCCACACATCAAATGAGGTACAAGAAGAACGGAGGAGTGGCCCCTTGAGTTGATTTTATAACCTGCCACTTTGCTGAAGTTGTTTATCAGTTGTAGGAGTTCTGTGCAAAAAAGTTTCTTGAGACTCTTTATCTTTCTTTGATTAGCACACACACACACATACACACACACACACACACACATACACACACACATACACACACACACACACACACACACACACACACAAACACACACAGGAACCTTGAAAGGATGCTAGCCTTCAAAGCTTGGGAAGTTCTTTATTTTCCTTTAAAGTCACAAATTGAAGATCTGGAAGGACAGCTTGATGCCAGGGTGCATTCTTAGCCTTCAAGAGACCATGAGGTCAATGTCCAGTACTAAAACATGTCATAGCCATGAAGCAATTTCCTTGACAAATGGGCTCTCCATTCCCCCCAAATACAAAAGAAAGATGAGTCTATTGAACAAAGAAATTTGAGATTGGGTTGGGTTTGTATTGGAATGAGATCTCTATACAATCTGCCAGGACCCTACAGTAACCTCACCTTTTCCTTAGGGGTTGTTTGAGCTCTGGAGTATATACTACAGTCCCAGATCTTCCTGTCATCAGCCTTTCCAGGTGAAAAAAAAATGTATTTACTATCAGAGGGCCTTACTCTCCAGCACAAAGATATAAATGCACATATACTGCCACAAAAGAAAGACTTATAAACCAACTAAGCAGTTTAAACACACATCCTGTGTTAGCCCACGAAACTGACCAGTCCATTCTCTCTAATTTGCAAAGCCTTGTGGATCCCAAATCATCAAGCTGTCACCAGGTGAACACGGAACATCATTTGGACTCTTGATAGTCTCTGAGCCAACCTGACAGGCACAGGCTGCAGTCAACACATTTGGAATTTCTGAGAAGTCAGCAGGAAACTTATGGAGCTAGCCAGGCATCATCTCCCGTGGATAAAGAGCTCTTTGATGAAATTTGGCAACAACAAAGCAGCTACTCTTTTCTACAGTTCTGTGAACAGGCCCGGGTATAGTTGGCAGCTGAGTTTATGTAACCTATGAGTCTTTCAGGGAAAAAAAATTACAAAATTCGGTATAAAAGTGATTATTTGTTTAGGGTAGCAACATAAATCAAACATTTACAATTTTTAAAAAATGGGAAAATACCAAAACCTTCACAAAATCTATAGATAACACTTATTTATATGAATATTGGCATCAACTAACAGCCTAATTCACTAATATTTTACTATAGTTTTATCTTGCCCTCTTATGACTATAATTTTGAACAATCACTTTTCTCCAGATAATACAGAAAAGATTCTTCTGGTTATCAGAACACACTAATTATTATACATGGTTAGACAAGTTTTGTAACAGATGAAGCGGCACATATCTGAATCCCATGGAGAGTTCAAGGGCATCCTGAGTTAGATGCTAAATTAGGTGATACCAATGGTGTCCTTTCTCTTCCTTTCTGTACTACTCAAGTACAGTGGGGTAATATGACAAGCAAGTGAGTCTTATGACAGCCCTCCAATGTCACTTTTAAGGCCTTGTGCTACTCTGGATGCTCCAGAAAGAAGAGCAGTGACAGAATTTATCCCACCTCTCAACACATTCCTGTCCTGCAGCCCTACAGGCAGTGAACAAGACTGCCAAGCACTCAGGTCCTGACCTCTCCTCCAACAGCCTACATGGCAGAGGGCATCGATGGGGTCCTGGAGCATAAGAGGTATGAGGAATGCTCTTCTGTTTCACTCAAGGCACCAGTGTGTCTTAAGGAAACTAGCCTTACATACAGAGCCTGGTGGTGGCACAAGCCTGTAATCCCAGCTACTCAGGGGGGTTGGACAGGAAGACCATGAGCTCAAGGCTTTACTTGGGTTGTAGAGTGGGTTAAAGGCCATCCTGAACAACGCAATGAGAATCTTCCGAAATAAAGAAGCAAAAACAGGGTATAGTTCAGCAATCGAGTACTTACCTAGTGTTTGTAAGGTCCTAGGTTACATCCCCAGCTCAAAATTTAAAAAAAAGAAAAAGAACACTACTTAGAAGCCCACGAGGTACATTAAATACACAAATTCCTGGCTTTCACTGGCATTTCAGCTTCAGAATTTGGATCAACACAAAGACTGTTTTTATTAAATGCCTGTCATTCTTAATGTTCTCCTACACTCTAGAAACAGAACTTTAAGACAACACCAGCTCCACTTTGATGTATTAAGGCTAGAGTAAGTAACTTGAAATAGGCATCATTCCCCTTGTTTCTGAGTTTCTAAGGCATGGGGTTGCAGGCAGACAGTGGTATGGGGGGCAGGGGGATGTGGAGAAATGTGTACATTTGTGAAATATGAGTGATATATGGGTGCATGCAGAAGTTGTGTGTGTATATTTTGTGGAGTGTTGATTGTATGGGTATAGTATTTTCGAGGTACATCTGTGCATGAAATGTGTGAGACCACATGGATGTAGCGGCAGCAGGCATTTGTGCAGTGGGAGTTGTATATGGAGTAGTGTGTCTCTGAGTGTGTGAGGTGTGTATTAATTATGTATTACAGTTTCTGGAGTAGTGTGTGAATATGTAATACCTAGTGTGTGTGTGTGTGTGTGTATGTGTGTGTGTGTGTGTGTGTGTGTGAGAGAGAGAGAGAGAGAGAGAGACAGACAGACAGACAAAGAGACAGAGACAGAGAGAGACAAACAGACGGACAGACAGAGAGAAACAGAGAGAGACAGAGACAGAGAGAGAGAGAGAACTGAGAGAGTATGTGAAAAAGAGCTGAGAATGTGTGACCTGTGAAATGATATGAAGAAGTGTGTGGTATCTGTGGAGAAGCAAGCTGGTATAAATTGAATATATGTGTATATGGCAGGGAATGTGTAACTATGTGGTACTTGTCAGCTTCTGTGTGATGCTTATGTAGGTTGAGGTAATATATAAAGTGGTGTGTATAGGTCTGTGGCACATTTTGGGGTTAGGGGTGCACATGTGAGTAGGCATGTATGGTATACAGAGTGGTACATCTAAGAATGTGTGGTATGGTGAGTAGAAATGAGCTATGCATGTGTGCAAATGTGGGAGGAATTATGGGATGAAGTTTTTCCAAGAAGGCTTGAGGAAAAAGAGGGAACACCTCACTTTCACGTGCATGTATTGTCCATAACAAGTACCTTGAAAAAGTAAAACCCATCTAGAGTCATTTTATTATGTCTTAATTCAGGCATCCCTTCTTCATCTGCATTTGTGCTTATTACCTGATTTCTATATTTAGCTGCTACTTATCCCATTAGTATGATGAAAAACAACAGGCAGCCATTTTGAATTCCTGTTCTTTCAGGGACCGACCCAAAGCTACCCACCATTCCACAAGGCCTGTTAGGCCATATTCTCTGCTTTCTTGCTCTGAGGAGGAAGGTTGGAGGGCTGGACTTCAGGAGCAGAGACTTGGGTTGAGTTCTGGCATCATCATCCACCTGTGACTTGGTCCCCTGCAGCTTATGGCCAATGCCCACCTCATACACTGAAACAAGGCTAAATCAGACCACAGTCAATAAAACACTCCCTTGATAATAAGTGCATGCATGTGCCTGTTTTCTTCTGCCCTCTTCTCAATCTCTGCAGCTTCAGCACCATTTCACAAGACTCAGGCATCTCCCCCCCCAAAAAAAATCTTCAAATTTGTTCCTGCCATCTTTACATAACATTAATATAACAGTATGTAGTTTCACTTATTTATAGCATGTAAATAAAATTATACTTTTTATTTTGCTCACCTTAGTTTTAAGTCTGGCCACAGTAAATATTAACACAAATATGTAATAGTTTTTTTATATTGTTCTTGCAACACATAAAATCCTCTTGCATGTCACAAGAGACAAGCACATCCTTGAGGAAGCATTGGCCAAAAGTGATTAGGTCTTAGCTTGACCTTGAAAGGTCATCTTTTTGCAGACCCAGAAGTAGATGCTACTGACCCCTTCCCACACATTTACAATGGCCATGAAACACCTTTGAAGGCCCAGGGTCCAGCCATTAAATAAATTCCAAGAAACTGTCAGAGACCCTAGATAACAGTGCTTGCCAAATAAAATAACTGGTTCTAACTTGTGCTGAACATTATCTGAAGACATCTGGGCTGAGTGTCTTATCTGTGTGAAACACACAAGTCTCCCTATAACAAATCTATAACCATAGGCTTTCTAGGATATAAGATATCAAGCAAGCTAAAATTATATTAGTAAAAAGCACAAAAATAAATGGTAGGGGATAAAAGTCAGTAGTAGAGCTCTTCCCCTGTGTGGACGAGATTCCTGGGTCCAGTCACAAGTGCTGCAAAAACAAAAACAGAAACAAAATTCAAACTTGGATTTTCACACTAAGATAATGGCTATGTACCAAGTCAGAAGGCAACTTAGGCTGCCTTAGAACCTGGCTCAAACATCAAAAAAAAAAAAAAAAAAAAAAAAAAAAGTCGAGAGAAAATAGATGAGATTCTTTCCATCTTCTTTTTAACAAAAGAATAATATTAGCTTAAGAGGTAAATTGTGTAAAGTTTTCTTTTTCTCTTTTTTTCTGGGGTGGAAGGTAGGGTTCTTCGCATAGCTCTGACTGCCCTGGAATTCACTCAGATCAGGCTGGCCTCAAAAGCAGAGATCTGCCTGCCCCTGCCTCTCAGATGCTGTGATTAAAGGTGTGAGGCACCACACTCACCCTAGTTGCTTTATGTTTATTTTTTTAATTAAATAATTTACTCTCAACTGACTGAAAAATTTTTGTAAATATACTCATTGAAGGATAATAAACATGCTACCCAAGTTTACCACCTAAACTCAGAGAAGAAAAGACTCTATGCCAGGCTCTGGTGAATGGATTACAGGGCAAATGTTGGCTACCAGTTAGTCAATTGGTTCTTGATACTGGCAGATAGGAGTTAGGACTCTGACCAAACCTGTAAAATATGGTATGTCATAAAGGTATGACACCCTGCCGGGCGGTGGTGACACATACCTGTAATCCCAGCACTCTGGGAGGCAGAGACAGGCAGATTTCTGAGTTCAAGGCCAGCCTGGTCTACAGAGTGAGTTCCAGGACAGCCAGGGCTATACAGAGAAACACTCTCTCGGAAAAAAAAAAAAAATCCAAAACTTCAATTAGTTTCAAAACGTCAACCAACAGATTGGGAAAGGATCTTCACCAATACTAAATCTGACGGAGGGCTAATATCTAATATATACAAAGAACTCAAGAAGGTAGAACCTAGAGAACCAAATAACCCCATTAAAAAGTGGGGTACCGAGCTAAACAAAGATTTTTCACATGAAGAACTTCAGAGGGCTGAGAAACACCTTAAGAAATGTTCAACATCACTAATCATTAGGGAAATGCAAATCAAAACAACCCTGAGATTTCACCTCACACCAGTCAGAATGGCTAAGGTCAAAAACTCAGGAGACAGCAGGTGCTGGCGAGGATGTGGAGAAAGAGGAACATTCCTCCAATGCTGGTGGGATTGTAAAATGGTGCAACCACTTTGGAAATCAGTCTGGAGGTTCCTCAGAAAACTGGGCATGGCACTTCCAGAGGACCCTGCTATACCACTCCTGGGCATATACCCAGAGGATTCCCTGGCATGCAATAAGGACACATGCTCCACTATGTTCATAGCAGCCCTATTTGTAGTAGCCAGAAGCTGGAAACAACCCAGGTGTCCCTCAACAGGGACATGGATACAAAAATGTGGTATATCTACACAATGGAGTACTATTCAGCCATTAGAAACAATGAATTCATGAAATTCGTAGACAAATGGATGGAGCTGGAGAACATCATACTAAGTGAGGTAACCCAGTCTCAAAAGATCAATCATGGTATGCACTCACTGATAAGTGGATATTAACCTAGAAACTTGGAATACCCAAGAAATAATCCACATATTAAAGGATGTCCAAAAAGAACAGAGGAGTGGCCCCTGGTTCTGGAAAGACTCAATGCAACAGTATGGGGGAATACCAGAACAGGGAAGTGGGAACAAGTAGATGGAGGAACAGGGGGAGGGAAGAGGGCTTATGGGACTTGCAGGGAGTGGGGACCCAGAAAAGGGGAAATCATCTGAAATGTAAATAAACATATATTGAATAATAAAAACAAGAAATTCCTTTTAAAAAAATCCAAAACCAAAAAAAAAAGGTATGATACCCTGTTCTTTCCATGAGTAGAATTATTTTTAAGTAAGGAAACTAATTTTATATTTATACATTAATAATGGAAAGAGAGAGAACACAAGAACCATGACAACCAGTTCTAGAAATTCTTTGAGATATGTGTGTGCCTCTTGTTTTTAGCTGTGTGTGTGTGTGTGTGTGCACATGCTTATGTGTATGTGTATAAACGGGCATGCATGTGAAAGCTACAGATCAATGTCAGATGACTTTCTCCATTTTTCTTTTTTTTTATTAGATATTTTCTTTATTTACATTTCAAATGTTAGTCCCTTTCATCAGTTCCCCTTGGAAAACCCCCATCCCATACCCCCCCTGCTCACCAACCCACCCAAACCCACTTCCCTGTACTGGCATTCCCCTACACTGGGGCAACAAGCCTTCACAGAACCAAGGGCCTCTCCTTTCATTGATGTCCAATAAGGCCATCTTTTCCTATATATGCAGCTGGAGCCATGGGTCCCTCGATGTATACTCTTTGGTTGGTGGTTTAGTCTCTGGGAGATCTGGGAATACTGGTTGGTTCATATTGTTGTTCTACCTATGGGTTGCAAACCCCTTCGGCTCCTTGGGTCCTTTCTCTAACTCCTCCATTGGGGACCCAGTACTTAGTCCAATGGTTGGCTGATAGCATCCACCTCTGTATTTGTCAGGAACTGGCAGAGCCTCTCAGGAGACAGCTATATCAGGTTCCTATCAGCAAGCACTTGTTGGCATCCACAATAGTGTCTGGGTTTGGTAACTGTATATGGGATGGATCCTCAGTCTCTGGATGGCCTTTCCTTCAGTCTCTGCTCCACTTGTTGTCTCTGTATATCCTCCCATGGATATTTTGAGCCCCCTTCTAAGAAGGACCAAAGTATCTGCACTTCAGTCTTCCTTCTTCTTGAGCCTTTGTTTGGTCTGTGAATTGTATCTTGGGTATTCCAAGCTTTTGGGCTAATATGCACTTACCAGTGAGTGCATACCATGTGTGTTCTTTTGTGATTGGGTTACCTCACTCAGATGATATTTTCTAGTTCCATCCATTTGCCTAAGAATTTCATGTACTCATTGTTTTTAATAGCTGAGTAGTACTCCATCATTTTCTGTATCCATTCCTCTGTTGAAGAACATCTGGGTTCTTTCCAGCTTCTGACTATTATAAATAAGGCTGCTATGAACATAGTGGAGCGTGTGTCCTTATTACATGTTGGAGCATCTTCTGGGCCCAGGAGTAGTACAGTTGGGTCCTCAGGTAGTACTATGTCCAATTTTCTAAGAAACCACCAAACTGATTTCCAGAGTGGTGGTACCAGCTTGCAATCCCACCAGGTCAGATGACCTTCTCAATCATCTCTCCTCCTTCCACCCTCCTTCCCTCCTCCTCCTCCTCCTCTTCTCTCTTCTCTCTCTCTCTCTCTCTCTCTCTCTCTCTCTCTCTCTCTCTCTCTCTCTCTCTCTGTCTCTCTCTCTGTCTCTCTGTTTCTCCCTCTCTCTCTGTCTCTCTCCCCCTCTCTCCCTTTCTCTCCCTCTCTCTCCATCTCTCTCCATCTCTCTCCATCTCTCTCCATTTCTCCCTCTCTCTCCCTTTCTCTCTCTCTCTCCCTCTCTCCCCCTCTCTCTCCATCTCTCTCCATCTCTCCCTCTCTCCCTCTCTCTCCTTCTCTCCTCTCTCTTCTCTCTTCTCTCTTCTCTCTCTCTCTCTCTCTCTCTCTCCTCTCTCTCTCTCTCTCTCTCTCTCTCTCTCTCTCTCTCTCTCTCTGAGACAGGGTCTCACTACTTAGCCCTAGCTGTTCTAGAACTCACTGTGTAGACCAGGCTTTGAACTCACAGAGATCTGCCTGCCTCTTGACTCTGGAGTGCTGGAACTAAAGGTGTGTACCAACACACCAGCATTTTTCTCTTCTACCTGTGACAGTCTATCACTGAACCTGGGGCTCAGTGATTTGATAAGACCAGCTGACCACTAAGCCCCAGGGATCCTCCTGTCTCTGCCCCTGCTGGTCTGGAATTATAAGCATAGATACTGCTGCAGGCTATTTTTTATGTGGGTTCCAAGCATCCTGACAGATCTTCATGACTGTGTGGTAAGGACTTTACCAACTGAGCCAGCCTCTTGTGCTCCCTACTTAATCAATTTATAAACCTCCACATTTAAATTGTGAACCAGAAATCAGCTCCATTTACACACTGAAATTCAAGATAGTGCCAAAAACTCTGCCAACGTGGATTGCTTTCAAGCCAATTCTGATTTGGCCCAAGAAAAGCCAGGCATTAGGAATTCTAATCAGAAACATCAGGAAGAATAAGAAAATGTATACTCATTCAGTATGCTCTCTGTGTGACAGGAAGCAACACTATCCTTCCTTTTTACAAAATTCCATAGGCATAAGAGTAAAATTCAAACACAGCTGTGCCCTGTTCATTAGAACAGATGTATTTCTGGAATGTTAATCAAATATTTTAATGGAGAATTATGTTTTACATGTACTAGATAAATGCTTTCCTGTTTTTTCTGTTCTAACAAGTGTATTTTTAAATTCTGGTTCAAGCAAAAATAAAATAAAATGAAGTAAAAGAATTTAAAATTTATCTGTCACACTTACTTTCCAAGTCCCCCCAAGTCTACCCCCTCACCCTTATGAAGTACCTCCCCCCACAAAAAAGGGAGGGAGGAGTCCATTTGTGTTGCCCATAAGCTCCCTGGAGCATGGTTAAACTCCCAGTGGTCAGCCCCTTAAAGAAAACTGAGTTCTTCCCCACCCACATCCCTCCCAGAAGCCTTCAAATGTGGAGAGCTATGATTCATCATTCTTCCCACAATTTTTCAGAGTTCCCTGGCATGACTTTCTGTCTAAGCTGTCACTTTGAGGGAATAGGGACTGTCACAGAAGCCTTCTATTTCTTCCTTAACTGTGAGTCTGCAGTCACCCATGCAACTGCAAAAGGAACTTTCTTGACCCTTACAGTCAGTGGGAGCACAGATCAAGGACTTCTACGTGCTTTCTGGAGATAGCACGGACCACAAACATCCATACGTCTAGCCTCGCATGTACAACTGATCTCGACTCGGTCTCTGGTGGCCATACAGACCCTAGACATCAAAATGGGGCCCTCGGCTGCAGCACCACGGACACCAAAGCCCTAGGCAGCAGCACAAGTCAAAAACATCAATAAGGTCTCATGGACAACATGGGCCATGGACACCAATATGCTTCCTAGCAGCAGCCTGACCCATGAACATCAACATGATGGTCACACTGGCCATGGACATCAACATGACCCCTGGCTGCATCAGGACCATGGACCCCAACATGGCTCTCTGCCGCAGCATCGACCAGAGATTCCAACATGGCCACCGGTGGCAATACAGACCATTCACATCAAAATGCCCTCTGGAAGCAACTTGGACAAAGGTCACTTAACATGGTCTCCTGCAGTATCACAAACTCCAGACAAGATACATGCACATGGACCTTGGGCTTCAACACAGCCTGGGCCATTGGACCACGGATACCAACATGGCCTCCATGGGCATCATGAACCATGGAGGTCTTTCAATGGAGAAATGAACGATCCTTCATTTCAGACATTCTGTCATTGCTCAAAATCAAGGTGATGGTGCCGCTAGGCGATATGTTGGGAGGCTGAATCTGCACAAGGTCCCTTCTGCTGTATGCCACCCTGTCGACCCTACTGCAATGACATGTTGTTCCCCTGTAGACTACAGCCTTCTCTCACACCTGTCACCACTGCCACGTCTCTATTTCTGCCTCTTTCCATCGGACGTGTTCTATTCGATCTTCCATCTTTCCCACCACTCCATCTCATCGTCAAAGTGACATTGGAAACTGCAGGGTGTCACACAATATATTTTTTTGCCCCAACAGCTTTACAAGCAAGTATTCATTGCAATGAGTCATCAGTCTGGTTCACAGCTTCTGGCTTCTGACACACCATAAATACTCAGATATGCGGCTGTTGCCTAGAGTCAGGGTAATCTTGTGGCTAGGTATGACCTCTGGGGCAGGTGCTGTGAAAACTCCAGTTACCACACACCTCCCCACCCTGAGACTCCCCAGGCTAGACCTTTGCTTGTAACGCTTGCCACCACTCTTCGTCCTCCAAGGTCTCCAAGCCAGGCAAGCATGGATGGAGCCTCAGCTGTTTCATGCTAGGGGCCGACCAGCAGGTCTAAGATTGACCCTATTCAGTAACGACATCTGCTTCTGTTGGACTGGCCCCTCCACATACTCCAGGAGCTTGTAGATGTTGGGGCAGATCAACTCAGTGATGGCCGCTGAGTTAGTTAGCCTGGGCCTCAGGGTTGTGCTAGTCTATGCAGGCCTGGAATTAGAACCCTTAAAGAGGTCCTGAGCTACTTTTAAATCTATGGAGCAATTTAACTGTCCAAATAAAACATATTTTAACAAAATTCAACTTCAAGGGATTGCCTTATCTGGCATCAATGGGAGAGGAGGCCCTTGGTCCTATGGAGGCTGGATGCCCCAGGTGGGTGGGGGAGCATCCTTATAGAAGCAGGGGGCAGGGGGACTGGGATGGGGGTTTGCAGATGGGAAACTGGGAAGGGGACTAACAATTAAAATGTAAATAAATAAATTAGCTGCAGTGCTCCAGTCTGTGGAACCATGCATAAACTCCTCTTTCTTAATCCCTAACAACTTCTTCTCTGTAACATTAGTTCTCAACTGTCAGTTAAGTAGAATTGGCCAGCATATAACCAATGGAGATTAGCTTATGTCATCTCATATCCTGCCCTCAAGTACAAATGATTAAGTGCATCAATAGCACATGTATTCTTACTGTTCATTTCCATGGTATGACTCTACCACAGCTAACCCACGTACCAAGGGGCACTGGAGTAGTTTCTAGTGTTTGGCAAGTGCAATAAAGCTGAGTAAATACTCATGTACAAAGGTCTGCCTAAATATGTACATTTCCATTTCTCTAACTAGGGTCACTCTTAGTTTCCAGAGTGCCCGGGGGCATTGGCAGCCTTCCAGCAGCCATGTGTGAGTGACCCAGTTCTCCACAGTCTCCCTGGCTTATGGCGTGGCCACTAGTTTTCACGTGAACTATTCTGATTGGTGAGTAAGAGACATATTTCTGGCTAGCATTAAACCGGTATCTTTGCTGTCATCATGGTCCCTGGTAGAACATGCATTTTTATCTTAGGTTCATTTTCTATATGGGTTGAGACTTTTCCCTAATGGAGTTTTAAAAGATCTTGAAAGAATATATACATACATATACTATACATATACTCAAGTTCTTTGTGAAACACCTGTTCATATTCAGTCTGTGTTTTATTTTTTCAGGCTCCTTCACAGGACAAACTAATGTTGATGAAATCTAACTGTTCTAATATGCTTTGGGGTGTTTTTTTTCTCTTTTTGTTTGTTTTGTTTTATTTTGTGTTGTGGGGGAGAGGAACAGGGGGACAGGTTGAAACAGGTTCTCATTTTGTAGCCCAGGCTATCCTGGAACTCACTAGGTAACCCAAGCCTGCTTGACCTCACACCAGTCCTCCTTCCTTCACATCCTGAGTTCTGGAGTTACAGATGTGAGCCACAATACTCAGTGATCTTTTTATCTTATCCACTCTGTGGCTCAACTTTCCGTTACTGTAAAACTAGAGCTGAAAGAATCTACTTAAAAGGAAGAAAGTCTTGTTTTGGTTCACAGTTTCACAGTCTTCTAGCCATAGCCACCTGGGCCTGTCCACTTGAACTTGTGGTAACACAAAATATCACATGGCAGGAGCCTGCTGTGGAAGGAGCTTGTTCATCCCACGAGAGCCAGGAAACTGAGAGACAGGAAGGGGGGTGTGTCTCAATATCTTTTTCAAGGGAAAGTGTATAATGATATAATTCCCCCAAGTAGGCTCCATCTCAGAAAGATTCGATTTCCCAACAGCATCATGAGTCAGACCAAGCCTGTAACACATGACCAGTAAAGAAACTTAGCAAAACCAAAGCCTCTGTGATGCACAATCTCAAGTGTGAGGCCTTTAGTTTCAGCACATCCCTTGAATCTCATTTCACCTTATAAATGTGAACCCATAAACCTGTTCAAGCCCATATATGACATCTTGCAATAACCCTGAGCTGGTTTATGAATACTGTCCTTGTTTCTTTCATTTCTCCACATACTCATAAAATCTTTGTCACATAAAAAGCAGGTGCCAAGCCCAGCCCTGGCTAGCCCACACTAGGGCAGAAAGTTCATGGAATCAGGATGAGGAAAGGAAACCTGGCAGGGTTCAGAGGACTATTTTGCCAACGTCATTTGGAACTGTGTTTCAGCTCTGCAAAGAAAGGTGCGGAAAATAAATATAAAGCAGAAGGCAAAAATCTCTTGACACAAGTAGGGGAAGAGAACACTCCTCTGACATATCTAGGCCAAGGTTGAACATTTACTTGGCAAGGGAAACTGTAGGTGTAGAAGCCAGTCTTTCTGAGCAAAGCAAACGTGTCACATTTGAAAGATGCAAGAAGTTTCAGGATTGGCTGATTCTCTGACTTGAGGGAGCTACAACAGAACTAACCAAGGCAACTGCAGAACTGTATTGAGCCCTTCTCTACAGTTAGCAGTCTAACATGAAGTCAAAGGATTGGCTTGTTTCTTACCAGCACTTTGAAAGGGCAACGATTTAAAAACAGATTCCTGAGCTAGTGGGGTAGCTGCATGATAACACACTTATCTTGTTTGCATTAAACCCTATCATTTCCCTCTAACCACAGCATCCAAAACAAAGATCCCTAAAAAATATTCAGTTTCCCCCCTGACACCTATAGAACCATAATCCCTGAGGGTAATCAGCAATATAATCATGAATGGTCAGTAATTATATTGTTCCATCAGCCTGTCCCCTCCTAATTTTATACAAATATATGTGCCCATAGATCAAATGTACACATCAGACATACATTTCTTGCTTACTTTAAAGCAACTCAAAACTGACTTATGTTTATGATCTTTTTTAGGACATTGGAAACATAATAACAATAAATAATACCCTACTTCATAAAACCAGGGTGAAAAGCTTTTCAAGAGGAGGCTACAGTCTCACCACCCTCTTTGGGGGGGTTCGAAAGATCAGTATTCTGTGTTTCCTCAACAACACTAGGCACTCTGCTCTTGGCCTCAATTGCCCTTTTTCCTGAGTGAGCATCCTGAGTTCTATTCCGGAGGAAAACACTCCCAGAACCTTTGGTCTCTGGCTTCCCCCAGAGCCAGGATGTTGCCACATCATACTCTTTAGGTCAAAGTTCGTTTCATTGTTACAAACTGAAACCCTCTCTAAATTTGAGCAATTCAACTTAACCGCTGAATCTATGAGAAGCATCAGCACACACCTTTGTGTCCTTTGAGATAGGATGACCTTTTAGGAGTCCAAATCTCTGAGTTCAGATTGAATTTGCTCTGTTTTCAGTCTAAACTCCCTATGTAATTATCTACTCGTGTATGTTTGGCCTGGCCACTGCCTAACTTACTTTAAAAACCTGGACAGTTCTAGATTGATAGCTCAGTCAATAAAGCACTTGCTTCTCAGTCAGGAGGACCTGAGTACAATCTTCCAGGGCCCACATTTAAACAACAAACCCAATTGTCAGATCTATAACAGCAGGTATGGCGATGAGGTGGGGGGAGAGTAGAGGAAGGGGGAGACAGGAAGATGCCTGTGTCCTCCTTGGTGAGTACCAGTTTAGTAAGAGACCCTGCCTCAAAACGTGGGTGGAAAGCATCTGAGAAATGACAGACAAAACTGAACTCTTGTCTCCACAGACTGAACACTCCCTTCCCCTAAGTTCTCTGATCTAATGACTTGGATAGAAATCAGCAGTGTATTTGAGTCCTCCTCATACCCACTGCATTTTCAAGGGAATCCATGTGACTCACCATGCATCTCCTCTGATACCATGTTGTTTTCTGCCTGCTTCTGACAGTGTTGCTTACTTTTAACTCATTTTAAATGTTTAAACTCAATAAAAGTGTTAAAAGATTATAACACGGCACAAACAAGACACCTACCCTTCACCTGCATTCAAGATTATAAAAGATTTTACAACTCCCTCATCTCCCTCCACACAGGACTGGCCTCTCTTTTGCCACATTATTTGAAGGCAGACACTGTGCCCTGGACATTTTGTCTCTCGTTCTTTAGAATGAATGTCCCCAAAATTAAGACCTACACGATGCCACCATGCCCGCCATCCTTAAGAAATCTTCATTAACCTAAATGAATTAACCAATATTCTGGACTACTTTACATTTATCTTCAATTATCACAAAATATCTTCCAAGTTTACCTAGTGCAAAGGACTGTGACTGCGCCTCCATGGGGCCTCATAGACGGGAACACTGAGCCACACACTACCAATTGCATAATTCAATGTTTAGAAGTGTCTACGCTCCTCTAATGAGGGCTTGCTTCATGTTTTTCCTTCTCTTCCAGAAACAAAAAGCTAACTTCCTACATCCTGAAACCTTGACCGCATTTTTGCAACTGACCTTGCTTTCCCTTAAAAGCGCCACCAGCCAGTTCCTAGGACACATCCACGACAGTTCCTAATGAACCAGCTCTTTGGAGTTCCTCGTTTTGTCTGTGCCACTGCTGAAACACCATGAAGACATGCTGGACGCATTAGTTGTAAATATCTCCAGCCAGTCTTATTGTCATTCCGCACTGCACATCTATGTGCCTTGTATTAAAGAAATTAAAGATATACTCACAGTGCACAACACTCAATATGCTAATACTCTTGATTTATGCATCAATCATCAGCACTATTTTGCCTTAAAGAAAGGGCTTGACAGTAAATTAAATCTAACTTAAAATAAGTGACACTTCATTTCATGTACATCAAAGACTCAAATAATGTTCGATACCTGTGTTCTGCAGTAGAAGGAGGAGGAGGAAGGAAACAGAAAGAGAAGGAAGAGAAGAGGAAGAATAAGGAGTAAGAGAAGGAGGAGGAGGGGAAGGGGGGGGGAGGGGAAAGGAGGGGGAGGGGCAGGGAGGGGGAGAAGAAGAGGGGGAGAAGAAGAGGAGAAGGAGGAGGAGGAGGAAGCAGCAGAAGCAGCATGACTGACCATGTGGCTCACACCTGCATTCCCAGCACTTAAGAGGCTAAATCAAGAAGATACTGCAAGTTTAATGCCAATCTGAACTATATAGTGAATCCTAAGACACCACAGATTACAGGATGAGTCTGCATCTCAAAACAAAACAACAAAAAAAGATTATCTATAACCTCATAGAAATGAATCTAAATTAAATCTCCCACAAAATAGTGGCTAAAATTTTCTTCACAATTACATGCAAAGCAAAATCTTTGGGGATTCCAAATCTAGCTTGTATCATGATTACACTACAGACTGCATTGTTGAGATAATGGTGTAATATAGTTTTCAACCGTAATCATTTTAGCATCATAAAATAGGCAGCAGAATAAGTGGACATGTCAATGTATAATAGTACAACGAGAACATCTCCCTTGTTGCCCATTTCATGCTCTCTGACAAGGCCTGCAATTTGGGGAGGAGTGCAAGAAAATGATGCAGCTTATCCAACATACGCATTTCGTCTGCTTCCTAGAGAAGCATTAATGTTCTTTCATGATAAGTGACACAAGACACGGTCTTTGAGGACACTTGTATGGAAAAGATAAACTTGTTGATCTGTTTAAAAGAATCACTATTGCTTTCAGTACTTCATATATCAGACCTTACACAAACAATTTTGCTCTTAGTTTGGTTTGGTCTGGTCTGCCCTGGCATAGCCTAGCCTGGTCTGGTTTTTTGTTGTTGTTGTTGTTTTGTTTTGTTTTGTTTTTCGGTTGGTGGGTTGGGGGAATGTTTTGTTGTTGCTTTTTAACTTGGTTTTGAGACAATGCTTCCCTGAAACCTTGGCTATCCTGGATATCCTGTATTAGCTTCCCAGGTGCTGGGATTACAGTTATAAACCACCATACCTGGTGTACTAATGTCTTTTAATTGAACTTTTTGTGGTTGTTGGCATAAAAACTAGAGCCAGATAAAAATCTTAATATCCGTTGCTCTTGACATAAGAAAAACATTTTATAATTATTTATTTTATTTATATGAGTACACTGTTGCTATCTTCAGCCATACCAAAAGAGTACATCAGATTCCATTACAGATGGTTGTGATCTACCATGTGGGTGCGGGAATTGAACTCAGAACCTCTGGAAGAACAGTCAGTGTTCTTAACCTCTGAGCCATCTCTCCAGGCCAGAAAGACCTTTCCTAGTGGAAATAGACCCATTGCCTCCTTTCTTCATCTTCTCCATGTGCCAATAATTTGTCAGAACCTCCCCTCCTATGATTCTTATATTATATGGAACGTAAACCCATGAGCCTTATGATCTAGTCCATCTGCCATCTCTTGGGTCCGTCACACTTGACCCACTTTCCTCAAATTCACCTGCATGGCTGCCAAGTTAAATAGGTTTCAAAATCTGGATTCGTTTCTGTTTGAGTAATCAGAACTAGGTTAACGTCGTGGTGCCGTACAAGATTCTGTAACAGTGAATGGCTGATGAGAGCAGCCATGTTGTTCATTTCTAAGGACATTCTGCAGAAAGTGGATTAAGTAACACTGTATTTAAAGCTTGGAGGGCCTGGCCTCACACACCTACCATACCAATACTGAGGAGGCTGAGACAAGAGGCCTGCTACAAGTTCAAGGGTACCTCAGCCTCATAGTGAATACCAGGACTACAGAGCAAAACCTTGTCTCACAAACAAAATAAAGAACACCATCCATCTCTTTGCACCAGTAACCAAAAAGCCACATGCCTGGTGCTCAAAAGTAAACCTCAGTATTGGGCATGGATAGACTTTTTTTTTTAATCCTTCCTACTCTTTCCTCAAGAAGACTGTCAAACTACATACGGCCAAGAAGCAGTCATTTAATGATGAGACGACAGCTCAGTATCCACGAAGGAGGGGGTGGATGATCTGGCCTCTTTGGAAAAGCCAGGAAAAAAGTTGTTTCCTATCCCTACCAATGAGTTTTATCACCCAATGAGAGGAACCGAAATCACCTGGCGAAATGAAATCCCTCCATAAATGGTGTTCGCTCAGAGGCAGGAGGTGCCAGTGAGACTGTCAGCCGCAACAAGTCGGACCTTTTCTGGCACGGTTCGTTTGAATGAGCACCCCTGACAGCTCAGCCTCTGCGCCCATTAGGCACAGTGTGAAAGGCCCCCATTCACTTGCCAGCTGGCGTGGCAACCCGTTATCTAAGGATGTAAGCCCGGCAGCGCTCGCCTCCCGCAACTGGATACCGAAGCGACGATTAATTATGGATGGAATGTGGTCAAGCCTGGCTGCAATTGAAATCGAAGGAGAGCACACTGAGGAAAAATAACATTTTATCCTGTGCAAGGTACCTCACAGATAGATTTATGGCTGGCTGCTGCCAGTTAGCTGAAGAGAAAGTAAAAATCGTACTATTCACATGAGTAGCATAAGAACTGATGAAACAAAAATACAATTCCTAGGATTGTATAACAGATACTTTATTTAATTTATAGTTTGATTCTCCAGAACCGCAGTCCGCAGATTTTGTTTTTGCCTTTTGCTGGGTTTTTTTTTTTTTTCCTTTGTCAATGAACACTGAGGAATACTCAAAAGCTGGCACTGTAATGAAGAGATCTGGAAACTTTCTACATCCAAAAGCCTTCCCTGTGAAAAGAGACTACAATATTTCATGCTTTATTGCCTGGCTCATATGTTACTTTGATAGCTTGTGAATATTGGAATGTAGAGCCTGGGGACTGTAAAATACTCAGTCAACAAAT
The DNA here is from genome assembly GCF_947179515.1 of Apodemus sylvaticus. Lineage (NCBI taxonomy): Eukaryota > Metazoa > Chordata > Mammalia > Rodentia > Muridae > Apodemus > Apodemus sylvaticus. The sequence continues at coordinate 83,496,051 of NC_067477.1, read as the reverse complement.
AGGAACAGCTTGATGATTATAGCCATGAATAATCAAAGAGAGAGAACATAATGTTAATCTATGCGGCAAAAAGCTAAAGAATATATTTCTTTTAAAGTGCAGTTTAAGAACAGGAGAGATAGTTCGGGGTTTTAGAGCCCTTGCTGTTCTTGCAAAGGACCTGAGTCCAGTTCCCAGCACCCACGTGGTGGCTCACAACCATCTGTAACTCCAGTCCAGACAATCTGATGGTTTCTTCTGGCTTCTGAGCCCCAGGCACATATGCAGTGCATGTTCCTATGTGTAGTCAAAACACTCATACACATAAAATGAATGTTAAAAAAATATATAAAAGCACAGTTTAAATCTCAGTCTAATTCTCTGAGAGAAGAGTGATATCAGGTCAACTCTCTCTAAAAAAGCTAATCATTGCTCTGAGGATTCTGACTAAATAAATAAATAATAAATAAATAAATAAATAAATAAATAAATAGCCCACTCTGCAGGGAAACAGCTCTCATGGAGTAGAACCAACTACACCTTTGCAAGTCCTGCTTACTTCAAATATGGCCACTGGTGGGAGATGCACTTACTATTAGTAGCAGAAATGAAATGATGTGTGCTTTTTAAAATCCCCTTGCAATGTGACTGTTTAAGGAGAAACTGGAATCACAACGACAATAATTTGTCTTTTGAGCCCCAAACCCTGCACCGTGTCTGCTGGAAGAGTAAAGGTCTTCAGAGCAACAGACTAGGAGCTGAGAGAGAGAGGGGGGGGGGCTGGAAACTGTCTGCTGGATCTTGAATTCCACTTCAGTCTCTCCCCCTTCCTTCACTGCCAAACTATCTGCTCAGTGACGGATACCTGGAGGTGAGCCAGAGATTCCAGCAAAAGAAAAAGGTTGAAAAGACGCATGGCAGAATGCCACTGCAGGCTGAACTACCCCATCATAGCTGCTCACCCACCACCATCCCTCCCCTTCCAACTGCCAGCAGTAAAATCCAGGCTAGCCAGGTGGCCATAGTAACCAGAAAGCAACATTTAATAATTGTTGAACCAGCAAGATGTCTTTGAGAGAACAACATTGGGTATGAGAACAGGAATTGCATGGATGGCTAGTTGGAAAAAAATAAAAATAAAAAACTGTAAAAGCCAGCATGCCAGGAGAAAGGCGAGTTGCATCTGTGGTTCTTTCCCATTCTGTCTTGGAGATAGCTGAAGCTCTGTGTGCAGCTTCTAATTAAAACCAAACAATAAATATTGACATAATGACAATGGTTTCTAGTGCAGGGATCTTTGTTGGCTTGATGGTGCCCAGTCTGTCTCACCTATCTTATTACTCAGAACAAGGCAAGTAAACACATGGCCCCACTTAGATTGTTGTATTCCGCACTGGCCTATTTGGATTGAAGATCAAATAGCAAGGGTGTCATTAAAGAGCTCTAAAGAAAAATGTTTCAAAAGTAGAAGGGGAGATGGCTCTCCCAGCAAAGAGTACATGAGTGTAATGGTGCCTCTTAACAGTTGTCTCCAGAATTCCTTCACTTCTACAGTGACACCCACCAAAAGGTTCACCTGATGGTAAGTCATACTTGTTTTCCTGCAAAGCAGAAGTCCTTCTTTATGAGAGAATGACAGAATGCTGGAATCCAATTATTGTCCCCCAAAAGAAAAGAAAAAACTAGAATTGTCAAGCTATTGCTTGTGGAAGAGAGTTAAAAAACTAAACTGGCAAAGGTGAAGGTTAATGCTTGAACTCAATCCCTCCATTTCTATCATGGCATACTGTGTTTTTGTTGTTGTTATTGTTGGAAAAATCAAGACAGTATGCCAGGGTAGAAATTGAGAGCTTGAATTCAAGCATTAACCTTCACCTTTGCCAGATAACAACAAAAACATCACTCTGTGTCCTTAACTAGGGATATCCTTTTTATCTGGATGCATGTTTTTATTCATAGTTTCATACCCTGTCACCCCCAAGGGAAGAAGAGGGGTTCTTCCTATTGCCTTGAGCAGAAAGCATCTCTCTTATCTGCATCTATACACTGGAATCTAATATACAGCTATGCTGCTGAATAGCGGCCTAGTTCTGTACATGAGGCCACTCCCCACTCTCACCCAGCACACGCCCACCACCACTCGATTCCATTGAGATGCCGAACATAAGATATACGGATGCTATGTCTTGGGAACAGAAGCACTGCATCTAAAGTCCCTCGGCTAATAAGTCTACAGTATAGCTGGTCACACTTGATCAACTTTAAGATTTAAAATATATCTAAAGAGAAACACCTGTATAATATTGTTATGCAGCTACAGATGGATGAGCAGACTTCAAAAGCTACTGTTAACTCAGACCGATGGGTACCGATTAGAAACAGAACCTTTGAACTAGAGTAGGGGTTTTCGAAAAATTCCAAGCAGTCTGCACTCATGCAGAGACTGCTTAGTTACTATATTAACTGATAAATGTCAAGAAAGCTTGTCTTTCTTAGTTCATAAAACCCTTATATGATTATTACCTCTGAGTACACAGAGATAATAATCGTATAATGTTATTAATGTTATTAATCGTATAATGTTTGTAATGTTATTTGATTATTTGAGATTTCAAAGTACCAGTGCCCTGCCAGTTTAAAAGGCATTTTGCAGATCTGACCTTTTGAGGTACTGTGCAAGGTTATTTATTTATTCTGCCATTTGTACTATGTTTTGTAAGAAGTAGACTATTCTTTCCAATATGCCATACAGCAACTAAACTACCTTAATATATCTGTTTTGTTTTACTAGCCTGGGAAAGGTATTTCTTTTCCATTGAGTCTTACTCACCTCATCTCTCCAAATAAAAGGCACACAGTATCTGACACATGTAATATTGATATGCTTTTCAAAACATCTAAGAGAGTATTTTCAAGGATTTATTTTTTATTTTATGGTTATGTGTTTTGCCTACATGTGTGGATGTACACCATGGATATGTGGTACCTGCAGAGGCCAGAGACAACAGGATCCTCTGGAATTGGAGTATGGATGGTTGTAAGCTGCCATGAAGGTGCTGGTAACTGAATCTAGATTCTCTGCAAAAAACAGTGAATGCTCTTAAGCACAAAACCATCTCTCCAGCCTCCTAGGGGAGTTTTTTTTTTTTTAATTTTCTTACTACAAAAAGTAATAAAGACACAAATGTTAGAAATAGTAAGAGTTATGATTTGCTTGTTATACAAAGTAAGTATATTGAATCACCAAACTTCAACCTAGAAATACATACAAGTGCTTGTGTTGATTTCTTTAATTAAAATAAAATGAAATCTGCATAGCAGCCTTCCTGCAGAAACATACCACAAATTCTAAACCGCAGAGCACAGGAGCCCACTGCTGTACGCTTTGTTCTTCAGTCACAGGGACTTTAGAGTAAAAACCGGGTGATCGCAGGAGACTGCTGAGATGCCCAGCTGCGGCGACTACAATCCCCATTTAGTAACAGCGATTTCGGATTAGTATGCCTAGTCTATTTTAAATCATTCCCATTCTGAGACTTGTGTAGAGTTATTTGCAACTTGACATGCTAAAAATACCATATATTGTCTTCACTGATGTATGGCCACACAGGACGTTTGTACAAAGATGATTTCTGTGTGCCTGCTTACAGAACAAAGTCCTTTGGAGGGATACTTGGCTAAAGAAGCTGCACAGATTAAGACAATCCCTTTTATGTCAGACGGGCCCCCCAGATGTGATTTCTGAGCTCAGAAAGCAGACAGGACACCTCGTTCTCTTTTCTCCTACCCCCACTCTGACTCTTTTCCCACAATGCTCCTTGCTCACATCCTTCTTCACTTTCTCAACATTTGGCTAGTTAGTCCTGTTTTTTTTCTTCCCTCCAGGAAGCACAAACATCTTTCCAGAGCTTCCAAACCTACTATTAAGATCTACAGATACTCAAAATCCTCCAAGATAGAACTGCATTATCATTATAGTCCATTTCATTTGCATTTTGGCTTGTGCATTATACTTTTTCTCAAAAAGCATTTACAGTATAAAAGAGATTAAGGGGGGGTCCCCTCCGCGAGGGCCAGTACCATACCTCGGTCTTGCTTCCAGGTTAAAACACATCACTGTTCAGTTTGGGCTCCAAAACCTAAGTGTCTTCAAGCCGGGGTGTGGCGGCATTTGCACAACATCCCTCTGTGCATCTGCTACTTGTGCACAGAAAGGGACTAAAACAGGATGAGGATGGATGCAGGACTGCATGGGTGAACTGCTACATCAGTTCAAGTAGTCACCATCCCAACTCTACGCCATTTAGTGTCTCTAATTATAGGTAGAGTAACCAAAATCAGGATATAAGGTATTTGCTAGTAAGAATTGGTCAATTTCTATATTTAATAAAAAATGAGTAGGTTATGATGTGACAGACAGATGAAAGCTCCTGTCAATAGTCCACCTGGCTTCTTATCAGTACATCCCTCTAATTCTCTTTCCACACTGTACCTTTCAACTTCACACACATTCTGGTCCTGAAGAGGGTAAATATAAAACTCCAATTGTGTACAGTCCAGTTCTTGGTGACTACTGATTTCCCGATGACTAAGGATGGGGATGTACGTGTGACCCAGCGTAGAGCCTGGCTTCTGGCCCCTGGGCCCTGGTCCTAAGCACTGTTCTCCATATTCCTAGGTTTGCTTTCTTGAGATGAGCTGCTTCATTTTACTTTTAAAAAGATGAAACTTTGAAATAAAAATGAAGAACTTCGGTGAATGTGATAGAAACTAGCATTTATCATGCATGTTGTATGTCCCCCTACTATATTACATACCTTTGGTGCCAGAGTTTTTAAATGCCAGTGGTTTGTTTAGTATCATTTGGCTGTGAAATTGTAGGCCTCTATTCCAAAATTAGTAACATATCAGTCTACAATAGAGGTTGACCCTCTGGAATAAAACCAGACAGTTGTAAAGCCATCCTGCTATCAATCAAGATAGTGATTCCCCAAGTATATGACTTGGATCAAGATGGCCTCCTCCCACATGGGAGATTCTGACGCATTGCCTCATGTCCCAGCAGTAACTGTGGAGATGTAAACTGCTTTTATTTGAAGCAGAAGATCTAGCTTGGTGTCAAAGTAGTAGCTCAATTCCTTTCTAAACCTTGACTACACTGAGTTTCTCAGTAGCAAATATTCTAAGCAGGATGAACTGCCTGACACCTCTATGTCCCCACTATAGAGGTTAATTTCTCCCTAACCCTTCTCCTCATTACTTCCCATCAGTATTGTTCTCTCTTTCAGAGTTCCTCATTTCAGTAACTCACCTTAAAACCCTCAGACACATCTTTGTAATAAGAAATTTAAAACACTCTGCCTCCCGCCAGTCAGTTACAAGGCCTCCATATTGGTTCTCAGATGCCAGAGAAATCAGACAGACTAAGGTACGCAAATACAACCCGAGACCAACATCTCGGGGGTCTAAGACCGACAGGCGTTGGCCTGCACCCAGGCCCTGGGCTGGGGGGGGGGGTGGGGGGAGGGGCGGGGCACCTGTGTGCAAACCCAGCCAGGAGATTGTTAGCCCAGGCCAGTGCACGCTCATGCGAGCCCTGCCGCCATTTTGCCTACGGGAAGCCAGAGAGTCCTAGCAGGCAAAACCAGCTAACAGGCTAACCCGAGGCTGACATAGCTGGAGTCTAAGACAGTCAGGCTCTGGATTGCCCCCAGGCCCTGGGCTGCTCGGTGGGCCATCTGTGTGCCAACCCAGCCAGGAGGTTGTTAGCCCAGCAGACTCTCCCAGCACTCTCAGGGAGCGCCATCCTGGCCACCTGACAGACCCAATTAACACTCACAGCGGAGGGGAACTTTGCTCAGACATTGGCCTGCCAGGCTTTTGCCTAGACTCAGGGCCTGAGCAGCAAGGATAGCCTTGTGTCCACCAAACTGGTTGGGAGTTCCGCTGCCCAGCAGAGTGATCAGCACGCAGAAAAGGTCCCCCAGCATACACCCCTCAGCATTCCCTGAAGGAGCAAACTGGCACCATCTGGTTGACAGTCACAATCTGGGGAAAAACACACTAGGGTTGCAAAAGCACCCAAGAAGAGGACAGCACATCAGCAATCTGCTACAGGGAAAACCCTGCCATCCAGTGTTGCAGAAATAGCCCTAGAGCCTCTCTGGAGGCTGAAACGCCAGCCAGAGACAAGACCAACTAGCTCCAGAGAACAAGATGGCAAAGGGCAAATGCAGGAACGCTACTAACAGAAATCTAGGCAATATGGCAGCATCTGAACCAAACTCTCCAACATCAGCAAGTCCTGGTTACGCCAACACACCAGAGAAACAAGATTTAGATTTAAAATCACTGTTCATGATGCTGCTAGAAGAACACAAAAAGGACATGAATGAATCTCTTAAAGAAATACAGGGGAACATGAATAAGCTAGAAACCCGTATAATGGAAGCACAAAAATTTCTTAAAGAAATGAAAGAGAATAAGGCCCAAGAGATAGAAGCCAATAAAGAAGAAAGGCAAAAAAAAAAAAAAAAAAAAAAACTTAAAGAAATGCAGGAGAACTTGAGTCAACAGGCAGAAGTCATGAAAGAGGAAACACAAATATCTCTTAAATAATTACAGGAAAACACAAACAAACAAATGATGGAACTGAGCAAAACCATCCTGGATCTAAAAACAGAAGGAGAAACAATTAAGAAATCACAAAGGGAGACAATTTTGGAGATAGAAAACCTTGAGAAGAAATCAGAGGCCATAGATGCAAATATTAACAACAGAATACAAGAGATGGAAGAAAGAATCTCAGATGCTAAAGATACCATAGAAACCATTGACTTAACTGTCAAAGAAAATGCAAAATGCAAAAAGCTTGTATCCCAGAACATCCAGGAAATCCAGGATACAATGAGAAGACCAAACCTAAGGATTATAGGTATAGATGAGAGTGAAGATTTACAACTGAAAGGGCCAGCAAATATCTTCAACAAAATTATGGAAGAAAACTTTCCTAACTTAAAGAGAGAGATGCCTATGAATATACAAGAAGCCTACAGAACTCCAAACAGACTGGACCTGAACAGAAATACCTCCCGTCACATAATAATCAAAACCTCAAATGCACTAAACAAAGAAAGAATATTAAAGGCAGTAAGAGAAAAAGGCCAAGTAACATATAAAGGAAGACCTATCAGAATTACACCAGATTTCTCACCAGAGACCATGAAAGCTAGAAGATCCTGGGCATATCTCATGCAGACTCTAAGAGAACATAAATGTCAGCCAAGACTACTATACCCAGCAAAACTCTCATTCACCATAGATGGAGAAACCAAGATATTCCATGACAAAACCAAATTTACACAATATCTTTCCACAAACCCAGCTCTGAAAAGAATAATAGGAGGAAAACTCCAATACAAGGAGGGAAACTACACCCTGGAAAAAGCAAGATAATTACCTTCCTTCATCAAACCCAAAAGAAGATAAGCACTCAAATATAAAAAGAACATCAAAAATGACAGGAAGTAATAATCACTATTCCTTAATATGTCTTAACATCAATGGTCTCAATTCCCCAATAAAAAGACATAAACTAACAGACTGGATAAGGAAACAGGATCCTACAATTTGCTGCATACAGGAGACACACCTCAGTGTCAAAGATAAAAAATACCTTAGAGTAAAAGGCTGGAAAACAATCTTACAAGCCAATGGTCACAGGAAACAAGCCGGAGTAGCCATTCTAATATCAGATAAAATTGACTTTCAACCTAAAGTCATCAAAAAAGACACAGAAGGACACTTCTTGCTGGTCAAAGGAAAAATCCACCAAGAAGAACTTTCAATTCTGAACATCTACGAGCCAAATGCAAGGGCACCCTCATTCAAAAAAGAAACTTTACTAAAGCTCAAAGCACACATTGCACCTAACACAATAATTGTGGGGGACTTCAAAACTCCACTCTCCTCAATGGACTGATCGGGAAAACAGAAACTAAACAGGGACACAGTAAAACTAATTGAAGCTTTGGACCAATTGGATTTGACTGATATTTATAGAACATTTCACCCTAAAGCAAAAGAATATACCTTTTTCTCAGCACTTCATGGTTCCTTCTCCAAAATTGACCATATAATTGGTCACAAGACAGACCTCAACAAATATAAGAAGATCAAACAAATCCCATGCCTCTTATCAGATCACTATGGAGTAAGAGTGGTTTTCAATAGCAACAAAAACAACAGAAAGCCCACATACACATAGAGGCTGAACAATACTCTACTCAATGACACCTTGGCCAAAGAAGAAATATGGAAAGAAATCAGAGACTTTTTAGAATTTAATGAAAATGAAGGCACAACATACCAAAATCTTTGGGACACAATGAAAGCAGTGATAAGAGGAAAACTCATAGCCCTGAGTGCCTCCAAAAAAGAAAATGGAGAGAGCATACACTAGCAGCTTAACGACACACCTGAAAGTCCTGGAACAAAAAGAAGCCAGTGCACCCAGGAGGAGTAGAAGACAGGAAATCATCAAACTCAGGGCTGAAATCAATCAATTGGAAACAAAGAGAACCGTACAAAGAATCAACGAATCCAGGAGCTGGTTCTTTGAGAAAATCAACAAGATAGATAAACCCTTAGCCAGACTGACCAAAGGGCACAGAGAAAGTATCCAAATTAACAAACTTAGAAATGAAAAGGGGGCTATAACAACAGAAACTGGGGAAATCCAAGAAATCATCAGATTCTACTACAAGAGCCTATATTCAACACAACTGGAGAATCTGGAGGAAATGGACAATTTCCTTGACAGATACCAAATACCAAAATTAAATCAGGACCAAATAGATCATCTAAACAGTCCCATAACGCCTAAAGAAATAGAAGGAGTCATAGAAAGTCTTCCAACCAAAAAAAGCCCAGGACCAGATGGTTTCAGTGCAGAATTCTATCAGACCTTCAAAGAAGACTTAACACCAATACTCTTCAAACTATTCCACAAAATAGAAACAGAAGGAACACTACCCAATTCCTTCTACGAAGCCACAATTACACTGATACCAAAACCACACAAAGATCCAACAAAGAAAGAGAACTTCAGGCCAATTTCCCTTATGAACATCGATGCAAAAATACTCAATAAAATTCTTGCCAACCAAATCCAAGAACACATCAAAACGATCATCCACCATGATCAAGTAGGCTTTATCCCAGGGATGCAGGGTTGGTTCAACATACGGAACTCCATCAATACAATCCACTACATAAACAAACTCAAAGAAAAAAACCACATGGTCATTTCATTGGATGCTGAAAAAGCATTTGACAAAATTCACCATCCTTTCATGCGTAAAGTCTTGGAAAGAAGAGGAATTCAAGGCCCATACCTAAACATAGTAAAAGCAATATACAGCTAACCGGTAGCCAGCATCAAACTAAATGGAAAGAAACTTGAAGCAATCCCACTAAAATCAGGGACTAGACAGGGCTGACCCCTTTCTCCTTATCTTTTCAATATTGTACTTGAGGTACTAGCTCGGGCAATTCGACAACATAAGGAGGTCAAAGGGATACAAATTGGAAAGGAAGAAGTCAAACTATCATTATTTGCAGATGACATGATAGTCTACTTAAGTGACCCAAAAAACTCCACTAGAGAACTCCTACAGCCGATAAAAAAACTTCAGCAAAGTGGCAGGTTACAAAATCAACTCAAGCAAATCAGTGGCCTTCCTATATTCAAAGGATAAGCAGGCTGAGAAAGAAATTAGGGAAATGACCCCCTTCACAATAGCCACAAACAGTATAAAGTATCTTGGGTGACTCTTACCAAACATGTGAAAGATCTATATGACAAGAACTTCAAGACTCTGAAGAAGGAAATGGAAAAAGACCTCAAAAAATGGGAAAACCTCCCATGCTCATGGATCGGCGAAATCAATATAGTTAAAATGGCCATTTTGCCAAAAGCAATATACAGATTCAATGCAATACCCATCAAAATCCCAACTCAATTCTTCACAGAGTTAGAAAGAGCAATTCTCAAATTCATCTGGAATAACAAAAAACCCAGGATAGCTAAAACTATTCTCAGCAACAAAAGAAATTCTGGGGGAATCAGTATCCCTGACCTCAAGTAATACTACAGAGCAATAGTGTTAAAAACTGCATGGTATTGGTACAGTGACAGGCAGGAGAATCAATGGAACAGGATTGAAGATCCAGAAATGAACCCACACACCTATGGCCACTTGATCCTCTACAAAGGGGCTGAAAACATCCAATGGAAAAAAGATAGCCTTTTCAACAAATGGTGCTGGTTCAACTGGAGGCCAGCACGCAGAAGAATGCGAATTGATTCATCCTTGTCTCCTTGTACTAAGCTCAAATCCAAATGGATCAAGGACCTCCACATAAAACCAGACACTCTGAAGCTAATAGAAAAGAAACTGGGGAAGACCCTTGAGGACATCGGTACAGGTAGAAAGTTTCTGAACAGAACACCAATAGCGTATGCTCTAAGATCAAAAATTGACCAATGAGACCTCATAAAATTACAAAGTTTCTGTAAGGCAAAGGACACCATCAAGAGGACAAATCAGCAACCAACAAATTGGGAAAAGATCTTCACCAATCCTACATCAGATAGAGGGCTAATATCCAATATATATAAAGAACTCAAGAAGTTAGACTCCAGAAAACCAAACAACCCTATTAAAAAATGGGGTACAGAGTTAAACAAAGAATTCTCACCTGAAGAACTTCAGATGGCGGAGAAACATCTTAAAAAATGCTCAACTTCATTAGTCATTAGGGAAATGCAAATCAAAACAACACTGAGATTTCACCTTACACCAGTCAGAATGGCTAAGATTAAAAATTCAGGAGACAGCAGGTGTTGGTGAGGATGTGGAGAAAGAGGAACACTCCTCCACTGCTGGTGGGGTTGCAAATTGGTACAACCACTCTGGAAATCAGTCTGGCGATTCCTTCCTGAAAACTGGGCACCTCACTTCCAGAAGATCCTGCTATACCACTCCTGGGCATATACCCAGAGGATTCCCCACCATGTAATAAGGATACATGCTCTACTATGTTCATAGCAGCCCTATTTATAATTGCCAGATGCTGGAAAGAACCCAGGTATCCCTCAACAGAAGAGTGGATGCAAAAAATGTGGTATATATACACAATGGAATACTATTCAGCCATTAGAAACAATGAATTCATGAAATTCTTAGGCAAATGGATGGAGCTGAAGAACATCATACTAAGTGAGGTAACCCAGACTCAAAAAGTGAATCATGGTATGCACTCACTAATAAGTGGATATTAGCCTAGAAAATTGGAATACCCAAAACATAATCCACACATCAAATGAGGTACAAGAAGAAAGGAGGAGTGGCCCCTTGTTCTGGAAAGACTCAGTGAAGCAGTATTTGGCAAAACCAGAACGGGGAAGTGGGAAGGGGTGTGTGGGAGGACAGGGGGAGAGATGGGGGCTTATGGGACTTTTGGGGAGTGGTGGGCTAGAAAAGGGGAAATCATTTGAAATGTAAATAAAAAATATATCGAATAAAAAAAAAGAAATTTAAAACAAAACAAAGGAGAAAAGCACTGCCACCCAGAGTATAACTCAAAAGCTGCCCATTTGTGTGTGAGTAGTTTACTTCTAGGATCACACTGATGTTGGTCTATGGATTAATCTGCAGAGTTTGCCTTCTTCCAACATCATCTTGTGGTCCCCACACACTAGCATGCTCCACCCTAGAAAACTTAAACTCTACATACTTCCAGCAATCCTGCCTCCCAGCTGTTGGAAAAAGCAGCTTTGTAGCCCAAAGATAGGCTTGAAAGGCTGCGTGTAGCAGCTGTTAGTGGCAAACTGTCAGCAATGGTGGCAAACGGGGTTTAGATCTAGTAAAGGACATTTAAGGCCTTGTGGGAGGATCAGCAGCTGTACCCACTCCTGCATATATTTAATGAGCTAGGATCAGAGACACTAAGATTCAGGCTTGTAGCCATGTTTCATATATCAAAAAGGGAAAACAAAAATCATTTCAGGAATTCCCAAGGAATATTTTTAATAATACATATTTTAGTGCTTTTATTTTTTTTATTCAATATATTTTTTATTTACATTTTAAATGATTTCCCCTTTTCTGGCCCCCCACTCCCCGAAAGTCCCATAAGCCCCCTTCCTTTCCCATTCTCCCACCCACCCCTTCCCACTTCCCTGTTCTGGTTTTGCCCTATACTGCTACACTGAGTCTTTCCAGAACAAGGGGCTACTCCTCCGTTCTTCTTGTACCTCATTTGATATGTGGATTATGTTTTGGGTATTCCAGTTTTCTAGGCTAATATCCACTTATTAGTGAGTGCATACCATGATTGATCTTTTGAGACTGGGTTACCTCACTTAGTATGATGTTCTCCAGCTCCATTTGCCTAAGAATGTCATGAATTTATTGTTTCTAATGGCTGAATAGTACTCCATTGTGTATATATACCACATTTTTTGCATCCATTCTTCTGTTGAGGGATACAAGGGTCAGTATAATCAATTTATCCTGATATTTACAAGTTAATCTTGCATTTTCCTGGTTCTATTTCTTTTTAATTTCACTTTATATGCATAGGTATCTTGCTTGCATGTATGTCTGTGAGCCATATGTGTGTATTGCCCACAGAGGCCAGAAGAGTATCCTCTGGAACTGGAGTTACACACGGTTGGCTGTTAGTCACTGTGTGGATGCTAGGAATCAAACTGAGGTCCTCTAGAGCAATAGAGAGTGTTCTTAAGAGCTGAGCCATCTCTCTAGGCCCTGTTTTTTCTGGTTCTTAATTAATGTCCATCTGTGATGAGCATTACTGAAATATTTATATTCTATTCAGGGAAGTCTCATTGGTTTTCTTGTGGAGCACCAGATTTAAAAAGAACAGAGCAGCTGAGCTCTCACATCACTGGCCTCAAACCTACTCAGTCTGTAAAAATCCTGAGACTCTGCTAAGAACATTTTTAACTTGAAGGATGTTGAAATGATCTATTTCTGTTCACCATTAAGGGACGTGTGGGATTTGGCATTAAGACCTCTATTATTAAAATCTTCCTCCTTGCAGTGGTATTACGTGGTATGCCTGTATTTCTCTGACCTTAAGGTAGAGCACAGGCCAAGCTAAAACCTGGCAAATGAATGAAGTTAGTTTCAAAGACATAGAGTTAAACTGAATCCAAGAAGCAAAGACGTAATCAAGGGCCAAAACAAAAGCCAATTGCTGTGTCCGGCTGGCAGACGCTAATAAATGAGTAAATTCATGCAAGCTGGACAAAAGTCAGAGGTAGATGAGGAAGTAGCAGCCAGGGCTACGAGAAGACTATCTACCTTTAATTCTGCTAAAGAGCATCTTGGTTACTCAAGCAGGAAAGGAATTTTGCAGGCACATCTGTCCTAGGATATGACAACCTTTGCACTTGACACGAGAACCCATTGTTTGAGTGAACTTGGTATTTCTCTCAGCAGTAATGTGTGGTCATCCAGGCTCCTATTAGGGCAATTTCAAGGGAATGCCCTCTACCTGGATTGCAATCACCTCTGTCAGTCTCCCCAAGGAATCCCAAGCTGAACCATGTCTAAATACTGACTTCTTGATATTTTTCTACGCTTAATATGACTATTAAGCATCATGTTTAATAAGCCAGTGGAGAGTTTTCAAAAAGTGTTAATGAGAATGTAGGTCATGTCATCCCTGTTTCTTGGTGACTCAATATTTGACATTTACTTAATGCCCTTTGAATGACAACAGTTGTGCCAGCTGCTGGCTGAAGGGGAATTTTCCTGCCATACTTAGACTGTTTATCTTCATTAGCTCGTTGCTAGAACTCACTCTGGAAAAACATGGAAGCTGCCATTCATTTTCTATTGTAGCCCTATTCCTGTTTTGTGTAGTTCTAATGTCTACTCAATTATTTAGTCTGTGTTTGTTTCCTTTGATATTCAGACTTTTAATTTCTACTAATATGTTTTAATACATCAGTAAAGAACACACATTCGTAAAAAAGTGCAATGTTTCTATGTTATCTATGTTTAATTTAGAACTACTGTATAATTTCATCTCATTTTAAATGTACATTTTATTTTAAGATTTACTATAAGATCTGTCAGGAAGGTTTGAGTAGTTTGAATGAAAATGGTCCTATAGATTGATAGGGACTGGCACTTCCGGAAGGTGTGGCCTTGTTGGAGGACGAGAGTCACTGGGGTGGGCTTTGAAGTCTCAAAAACTCAAACCAGGCCTAGTGTGGCTAATTTTCCTACTGTCTGTGAATCCAAATGTAGAACTCGCAGCTACCTCTCCAGCCCCTTGTCTGCCTGCATGCTACCATGGTTCCCACCATGACAATAATGGACTAAACCTTTGAACTATAAGACAGCCCCAATTAAATGGTTTCCTTTATAAGAATTTTTGGGCTAATATCCACTTATCAGTGAGTGCATACCATGTGTGTTCTTTTGTGATTGGGTTACCTCACTCAGGATGATAGTTTCTAGTTCCATTCATTTGCATAAGAATTTAATGAATTCAAAAAAAAGAATTTAATGAATTCAAGGTTTTAATAGCCGAGTAGTAGTGTTCCATTATGTAAATGTACCATATTTTCTGTATCCATTCTTCTATTGAAGGACATTTGGGTTCTTTCCAGCTTCTGGCTATTATAAATAAGGCTTCTATGAACATAGAACATGTGTCCTTGTTATACATTAGAGCATCTTTTGGGTATATAGCTGGGTCCTCAGGTAGTACTATGTCCAATTTTCTGAGGAACCCCAGACGGACTTCCACAGTGATTGTACCAGCTTGTAATTCCACCAACAGTGGAGGAGTGTTATTCTTTCTCCACATCCTCGACAGCATCTGCTGTCGCCTGAGTTTTTGATCTTAGCCATTCTGATTGGTATGAGGTGGAATCTCTGGGTTGTTTTGATTTACATTTCCCTGATGACTGAGGATATTGAGCATTTCTTTAGGTGCTTCTCAGCTTTTTAAGTTTCCTCAGTTAAGAACTCTGTTTAGCTCTGTTCCCCATTTTTAGTAGGGTTATTTGTTGTATAAAATGACTGAATCCATAGCTTTACACTCCCAGTCCCCATTGAGGGCCGTCCAATCTTTACCCATTGTGACATGACATTGTCATCTACAAATGCATTTACTGGGTCACATCATAGCCATTCCTAAGCCTTGGGGTGAACTACCTGTTTGAATGAAATATATCCCATCACTGCAAGCTAAAAATATAAACAAGTCACTAACAGCAGAAATTTCTAAAAGCATAAGTGAGGGTTAAGAGGGTTCTGTATTTGCTTCTATGGATTTCAACCTTTTAAAAGGTACATATCAGTCTCCTATGACAGATGCCACCTACTACTAAGGGTGCATAAGGTTCAAACAAACTTTAAAAGGAAAATATATTTCCAGAATCTGGGGAGAAGGGGCAGGCATCAATTACAAAGTGCCCCAAGACTGAGGTCTCAATATTGCCTTAGAGAACCCCTACACTCCACTTGCATTATATTTGCATTCTTAAGTAAGGACATAGAAGAGACATTCTATTCTGTGCAGTTTGTATTCCATGGAATGTCATTAAATCCATGGCACCTTTACAACACTCCATCTATTAAGTCTTGTGAGCTTATTATACAGAGTGGTGCTGACTGAGTACTGCTCTCCTGACTTCACTCCCTTCAGAGGCTCTATACTTATTCTTGTCTTGACCTCAGATGTACAAATGTTCCAAAAACAGGCTGAGCAAGTGTGTAAATGTCTTATAAACACTGGCTCATTTTATCTTCTAAATAACTACACGAAAACATCTCAAGAAACAAATTCAAAACATTAAGAGGTTAGCCTGACATACTAAGATGGATCGTCTAGACTGCACAAAGCTAAAGCTGTAGCCTTCGTGTCCCTTGTTTTTGTTTTAGTGTCCCTTGAACTGTGCGTTAGGGTTCTCTCATTGTGAAAAATACTTGAGATAAAGCATTTAGGGAGGAAAGTTTTTACTCAGGCTCATGATTTCAGAGATTTAGTCTATGCTTCTTTGGTTCTGTTGCTTTGGGTCTGTGATGTCACAGTGTATCATGCTGATGGTTTCTATTCACCTAAATTGGCTGCAATCAGAGAAAGTTGAACCACTTTAACGGCAAACTGCCAATGTCCTACATCTGTTCCAGGAGACCTCACCTCCCAAAGGGTCCCTCCTCCTAATAGTGTCACGGGCCATTGAACACACTTTTAACAGGAGCCTTTGAGGGAATATTTCCAACCCTGAGAAAATTAATTTCACTTAAAGTTGCTGCCATTTTCCCAGTACTCAAAGCTCACTCCAGCCTCCATTTCTCTAAGGAAACACACCCAAGTAGTTGGGTAGTTGGTTTCCACTACCACCAATCCTCCAGACTTGATCCCCTCTCTACTTCCGTCTATAACAGCCATGCTAGATGACACAGACATTTCTTTATTATTATTATTATTATTATTATTATTATTATATTTGCTTTATTTACATTTCAAATGGTATTCCCTTTCCGAGTTACCCTCCAAAAGCTCCCTTACCCATCCCCCCTCCCTCTGCTCACCCTCCCCCACAATTTCCTGACTTGCATTCCCCTATTCTGGAGAATCACACTTTCACAGGACCAATGGCCTCTCCTCTCACTGATGTCTGAAATAGTCATCTTCTGCTACATATGTATCTGGAGCCATGGGTCCCTCCATGTGTGGTCTTTGGTTGGTGGTTTAGTCCCTGGGAGCTCTGGGGGCGGGGGGTACTGGTTGGTACATATTATTGTTCCTCCTGCAGGGCTACAAACCTCTCCAGCTCCTTGGGTCCCTTCTCTAGCTGCTCCATTGGGGACCCTATGCTCATTCTATTGGTTGACTGTGAGACATGGTTATTTTGATCTACTTTCCAATAAGGATCAAAGTATCCACACTTTGGTCTTCCTTCTTCTTGAGCTTCATGTGGTCTTTGAGTTGTATCTTGGATATTCTGAGCATTTGAGCTAAGGTCCCCCTTTGAATTCTGAGAGTCTCTCATCTCCCAGGTCTCTGGTACTTTCTGGAGGGTCCCCCCCACTTCCTACCTCCCGAGGTTGCCTGTTTTCATTCTTTCTGCTGGCCCTCAGGGCTTCAGACAGCAAAAGACATACATGGACTATGGTAGTATTAACAGAAAAGTTATCTTTTTTGAAGTTTCTAGAATTTCAAAAGAAAAATTTATAGTAATTAGTCAACCTTCATTTTTATTAATGTTCCTGCCTAGAGCTGAGAAGCCCAGAGGCAAGACTCCTACTTAATCCATGCCCATAGCTCAAGGTTGGGTTAGATAAATTTGGAGAGTATGGGATGAAATAGATTAGGGGTGTAGGCAAGCGATAAGTGGATATAAATGCCATCCGTTTGTTCTTTAGGTTGATCTCTGTTATGGCTGACTTCCTCCCTTCTGGACTCTTCCAACATGATGACTGGAAAGGGTTAATATTTAATTCTTCTGTGGAAATCAGTCAGTGACTACCAACATTTCAACCATACTTGAACTTCTTAGCTTTGCACACAACCACACAAGAAGGCTTCTGCCTTCTGCCTTCTGCCTTCCCACTGCCTTCCATTCCTGTCTCATTGATACCTACACAGAGTGCCTACAACACCACTCCTCCTTCAACTCCCTGGGCTTGACAAGTTTCCTCTCTGAATGCATTTACCCCCTGTCTGCCTTAGTCACATCTCACATCCTTGAGGACTTATGATAAACACAACTTGGGTTTAAAGGCTTTACCTATCTTGCCCACACAGATAGTGCTAGGTTGAGTGATACGTCTCTGCTCTAGACTCTGATTTAAAAAAACAGATCTAGCCTCAACATGAGGACAATATACAGTATTGCCAATCTTTGTTTTACTGTGTTTTCATAATTTTTGTTTCACTTTTGAATCTGACATGCCAGAGACTTGTGTGTCTTTAAAATACATGAGCTATTATTCAGAAGCTACTGCAGGAAGTGAAGGGCTATCTCACAATACTGCCCCCAGCCCAGCATGGCAAACATGATGACAGGTCTTTTCCACCCCTTTCCTC
Organism: Apodemus sylvaticus; assembly: GCF_947179515.1. NCBI lineage: Eukaryota > Metazoa > Chordata > Mammalia > Rodentia > Muridae > Apodemus > Apodemus sylvaticus. The sequence continues at coordinate 83,477,931 of NC_067477.1, read as the reverse complement.
CTCCTTATTAAACCATTCGATTGCATTCCTAAAGCCAGCCCCTTTAATAAATAGCCCAAGGTCTATTCCCTTAGTTGGCCACTGGCTCCAAGCCCTTAGTTGGCCACTGATCACCAAGGTCCAGCTATCAAAATTCATTATTGGATAACCTGTTCAATCAGGACTCACCAACTCACCCTAGTCCTTAAAAACTACTCCTGCTGAGAAACACATACTGCTTGCTGTCTTTGTCCAATCCAGAGACAGCTCCCCCACCCCACCCTGAATTGTCCCTCCGATAGTAAATCTCCTTTGTTCTGAGAATTTAGCGTCTGGGTGTGTTCTATAATGACGCTGAGGCACCTTACTGGAAGAAAACATCAAAAAGAGACCTTTTTTTTTTTTTAACCTGAACATGGTTGTAATCAAATGCAACAAGCAAGTATTGTACCATAAATGCATTAAAGTATCAATAGTTACACATAGACTAACTCTGTAAGAGAAATGGTGTATCCCCTTCCTGCTTCAGACTTGTCCCCCAGACAGCTTCATTGCACTGGTCTGACACAGTGAAGGGTACAAAGATAAATGAGGCACTCTGCAACCCAATGAGAGAGACAGCATTTTTCCAATGGAATTCGCATGACTTCGTTTGGTCCCAAATGTATGATTCGCATGCTCATGAGAACTCTTTTGACTTTTATTCTTACTTGATCTGTATTTTCAGGGAACACAGAATTGCCTCTTATCACTGATCCCTTTGTTTTGCCCTGAACTTTCCTCTTAAGGCCTATTTCAGGAAGTTTAGAATTTGAAGAACAAGCCCACTCTTACAAATTCAGTGGCTATTTGAATATATGCATTGATTCTTTTAAGTCTTGTTAAAAACAAAAATTGATGAAATAACACTCAGGGCTTGAGCCTCCTAGAGAAATAACTTTTTATCACCCTATCTATTTTACAGATCTCTAATATTTGGATTTTTTTTTCCTTAAGCAGGAATTCCTAGAGAGCCAGGGTAGCGCTAACCAACTGATCTGCTCAGGGAACACAGTGCTTGGAAATGCAAAGAAAGGTAGAATTCTTTTCTTGTGTGCCTTGAAGAATTATTTTGCCTTCCCTTTGTCCGAGTTTCCATGGAAACTCCTCTCCTGGAAATGAGCAGTTCATCAGAGCCCTCATCCTGAATGTAAGCGGAACACAGGGCTGATGCTGTGATCTATTTTAGTGCAGCCACGGCTTGCAGAAATCCAGGAATAATTATTATATTCATAAGGAGGTCAGGCAACATGAAAATGAGTATAATGGGGAAACAATGGCTTGGGTGGCAGCTTTAATGTTCCCGTTGCCTTTGTGTAGATGGAATGGGGTGAGGCGTGCTTCTTACTTGTATCTGAAACAATGAGCAGCAGGCAGCAGAGAAACCCGCAGATACCAAATCAGTCCATGCCTCGAGAGCCTATCAACATCATGACAGTGGGAGAAATTGTTTCAAAATAACAAAAATGGACACAGAAATCAGTTTGTCATCTACTGGGAAACAACTTTGGAGAAAATCCACTTTAAATGGAGATACAAGTAGTAGGGATTATACGTTCTGTTCGGAAAGGTTTGGTTAAGAAACCCCATGATGTATTTGAGTTGAAATCGTGAAGCAAGACTTCCTGTCTTTCTGGGGGGGGGGGGGGGTGGGGGGTGGCAAAGGGAATGTTACAAGATGATGCTATGTCAATAGCACTGTGCAATACAAAGTTAGAAACTCCCAAAGCCTCGCCGAGGAATAGTATTAGGGATGGTAGGAAGGGAGGAAAGCAGTACTTATTAACAGTGTAATATGTGCCATATATGGACCACCAGTCAGCATTACTCAAAGATATGTGGAGTAGGTTATTATACTGAGAAGCACTGAGAGTTTCTCTTTCAAGGGGTCCTTTGGCATTGACTTCCATCATAATGATGTTTGTCTAAATATTGAGGATTTTGTCTGTCTAGGACACATGTACATCCTGATTAGATCCCCACAAAGTTGGGGCTGGAGAAATGGCTCAACAGTTAAGAGCACCAGGCCATCTCTGTGGTCCGAATATATTTATTCTAAATAAGAAGATAAAAAAAAGTTAAGTCCTCAAGATGGCTCAGCGGTTAAGAACACTGACTGCTCTTCCACAGGTCCTAAGTTCAATTCCCAGCAACCACATGGTGGCTCACAACCATCTGTAATGGAATCTGATGCCCTCTTCTGGTGTGTGTCTAAAGACAGCTACTATGTACTCATATAAATAATAATAAATAAATTATATTTTTAAAATATTCATATTAATAAAAGTATTTAAGTACTCTAAGATAACCAAGGTGACACATACATTTAATCTCAGCATGTAAGAGGCAAAGGGAGGTGGATCTTTGCGAGTTGTAGACCAGCCTGTTTTACATAGAATATTCTAGTCAGAGATATACAGTCTCAAACAAAACAAAACAAGACAAAAAAATTAAAAGTTAAATAATCTATAATACTTAATATTTACTAAATATTATTTCAGTTCAATATATAACAGATATCTTAGCCTGGCACTATATATAGCTCAGTGGTAGAGCACATGCTTAGCATACAGAGCCTGACTAATCAGCAACCAAAACAGAAAATGCATAGCTACACACTAGTATTGAATATACTGATGTCTGTGCATAACTAGAGTTTTCTAAAAGATCACAGCTGTTTCAAATTTCTTCTGTCCTGTGCCAGTCAAGTTCTAGCTATGGAAATTTTCTTAGTTTCTAAAACTATATAGCTCCATTTGGTTTTTCCTTCTTCCTCTCTGAATTCAATGCTAGTATTGAATGCATTTTCCAGGAGTCTCATTTCAGTAGAATTCTGTTGGCTTCTATTGTGATGACATCACTGTGAGGTGGAAGGAGTCACTCTTCCTCCTGAAAAAAGAACTGCAAGGGGGAGGGGGAGGTATCACTGACATGATCTCCACTCTCCAACTCTCTGGAAATACAAGCAGCATAATCTTTAATTAGTTGTTAACCAGACTTAACCAGAATGGTGAGTTTTGACACTGTAGAGGTAGCCTGTGTTGGCTATTCACACCACTCATCTGTCGGTGAAACTGTAACTGTATACTTTGTAAACATTGCAACCCTCACGGACAGCCCCCTACCTGAGCAGCTCCAGCAGCCAGGCCCCTCCCCTAGACCTAACTGTCATAATGCCCTTTCTACCCTCTGTAACTGTCACAAAGATTATCTCCAGCCCCTCAATAGGACCTTCTCCAGATTATGCTAATTTGGGGTGAAAGTGTCAGGAAAGCTCTGCCCCCTAAGAAATCCTATATAAGCCAATTACCTGCTGTCCGCTCCCTCCTGGGAGCAGAGGCAGCCACTCCTGGATTCGTCCCCCCACACCCTGGACCCTCCAATAAATCTCTTTTATGAGATTTGCTGCTTGGTGTGACTCATCAGAAGAAGCAATGAAGAAAAGAAGGGAAGAATAGGAGGAGCCGGGCTGAAGCCCCTTAGCTCCTCAGCTCAGCTGGGTGTAGTCTCCCCTAGAAGCTGCAATGTCTCTGCTGAGGCTTCTTCCTCTCAGACTTTGTGGTTCTTAAGCTCCTGTATCTCAGGATGCCCTTTCATTGGGACACAGTCACACCTCAGAGCTGTTTGCTTCCTGGGTTCCCATGTCTTAGGATGCCCTTCCATTGAGATATTTTCTCCCTTCAGAGCTTCGTGATTCCTGGGCTTCCCCTATATCTTCTCATCCAAGCAGAAAGGCCAAGAGCCTTGCCTTCTCATTGTCAACAACAAAGAACAGCTTAAGGGACTGGTCTTTAGAACATGGTTCATTATCCACACTTGTGAAACATGGTACAAAACATCTTATGCAATACAAACAACACATCATCGTGAAGAAAGGACTGTTCCCATGTCCCCAGATGTGGGACTCAGGCTGTGGGGGTGACAGGGCAGCCTGACTGTATCATTTTAGGGGGGATGGGTGGTATAAGAATACAGGTCTGCTTTTTCTCTTTCTGTCCTTGTTACTTAATTCACTCCCAGTTTTACAGCTCTCATTCCATATTCCAAGCGCAGTAAGATGCTATGAGAGAGTGAGTCAAGCACACTCTCCACCCTCAGGCTGGGGGTGGGGAGGCTTAGGCACAGGACTGGGCTCAGAAGCAAGGACTCTCCTCCCACAATCCTCCCCAGTCTCTTCACACACAGGCTTTGCTTCTGGGAATTCAAGTAGAAATTACAGGAAGCTTCAGTGATGTATAGACTCTGGCAATCGCTTGCCTATACCCCCTAATCCATTTCATCCCATACTCTCCAAATTTATCTAACCCAACCTTGAGCTATGGGCATGGATTAAGTAGGAGTCTTGGCTCTGGGCTTCTCAGCTCTAGGCAGGAACATTAATAAAAATGAAGGTTGCCTAATTACTATAAATTTTGCTTTTGAAATCCTAGAAACTTCAAAAAGGATAACTTTTCCCTTAATACTACCACAGTCTATGTATGTCATTTGCTGTCTGAAGCCCTGAGGGCCAGCAGAAAGAATGGAAACAGGCAACCTCAGGAGGTAGGAAGTTGGGGGGGGGACCCTCCAGAATGTACCAGAGACCTGGGAGATGAGAGAATCTCAGAACTCAAGGGGAGAGACCTTAAATGAAATGCCCTACAGTGGGGAGAGGGAACTTGTAGAAACCACCTCCAGCAGAAAGACAGGGTATCAAGTGAAAGATGGGGTTGCCATCCCAGAGTCAAAAACCCTGACCCATAGTTGTCCCTGTCTGAAAGAACTGCAGGGACAAAATGGAGAAAAGCCTGAGGAAGAGGCAGTCCAGCAATAGGTTCAAGGCAAGATTCACCTGGGGTGGGGGGATTGGGGAGGAGGCCCCAAGGCCTGACACTACTACTGAGGCTATGGAGTGATCTCCAAAAGACCCATCAAACAGGTGATGCAGATATTTACACCCAAACAATGGACAGAAGTTGCTGACCCCTGCAGTTGAATTAGGGAAAAGCTGGGAGAAGCTGAGGAGGAGGGCGACCCCGTAGGAAGACCAGCAGCCTCAATTAACCTGGACCCCCAAGATCTCTCAGACACTGGACCACCAAGTAGGTAGCATACACCAGCTGATATGAGGCCCCCAACATATATACAGCAGAGGACTTCTGGGTCTGGGTTCAGTAAGAGAAGATGTACCTAACCCTCACGAAACTAGAGGTCCCAGGGAGTGGGGAGGTCTGGTGGTTGGGGGTTGGGGTCAGGGACATCCTGTGGAGACCAGCAGGGGAGAAGGTGGGATGTGGAACAGTCAAAGGATGGACCAGGAAAGGGATAAAATCTGGAGTGGAAAAAAAAATTAAATAAAATTTAAAAAAATAAAATAAAATGAAAAAACTTTAGTTCCTTATTTATTAAGTCAAAAAAACTCTGATATCAAAACATTTTAATACTCTAAGAAATTTGTTTTCATGGAGCATAATAAGTACAAATTGATGCTTGTGTATACTTGGATAAAAACAGAAAATTTCCTCTCTCCAGACCTAAAACCAGATCTATCATTCATGCAAGAAGTGTTTATTGAGCATGTGCTCTCTACCAACACTTACACCCACTCTAGCCTATGACTCATCAAATCTCAGGGATCTTGTGAGCACGTAAGGCACAGTGTGGTGAGAATGCATTTAGCTAGACACTCTGTCATGGGGACATTCTTTCTAGCAACCACAGTTTACAGCACTGGCTTCACTAATGGCCAACCTCACACTCCATGTCTATTTCTGGAACTGCACTGTGCCTCAAACAGGGTCTCCTTTGGTTTCCTTCCCAATTCACCTGAGACAGCTCCCCTCCTCTCTCTGGTCAACCACCAAGGCCTCTGGGGAAGTGAGAGCCAATCTCTGGGAAGAATGCTTTCAGCTAGGTCCTAACACCTATTTCTAGAACATATTGGTCCCACCCAACCCCCACCCCACACTACATTACATACTTCTTTTTTAAATTTCCATAATTTATCATGTGACTTGTATATCTGGCTCCCAAATCCAAGTCATTTCATTTTTTTTATTCTAGACCTATCAAGTTCTAGCTATTACTTTCTGAACCGTGAAGTCTTACTTGTTTTTCTCATCTCGCTTCATAGGCTTACTTCTAACTACATTTACTGGAACAGAGTCAATGTTCAGGCACAGTGTGGCTACTTGGTCTCTCTCTACATTTTCCTTGGCATTTTATTTACCATGAATACTTCAGCAATAATAGAGAATGTAATCAAATGCTCAAATATGACTTAGCTTTAACCTTTGCTGAAATAAATTTGTGAAGACCAAATGTATTAGTCAGGATTTCTATTCCTACACAAACAAACATCGTGACCAAGAAACAAGTTGAGGAGGAAAGGATTTATTCAGCTTAGATTTCCACACTGCTGTTCATCACCAAAGTCAGGACTGGAACTCAAGCAGGTGAGCAAGCAGGAGCTGATGCAGAGGCCATGGAGGGATGTTCCTTACCGGCTTACTACGCTTTGGCTTGCTCATCTTACTTTCTTATAAAACCCAAGACTGAGCCCAGGGACCAGCCCAGGGATGGCACCACCCACAATGGGACCTCCCACCCTTGATCACTAATTGAGAAAATGCCTGACAACTGGATCTCATGGAGGCATTTCCTCAAGGGAGGCTCCTTTCTCTGTGATAACTCCAGCTTGTGTCAAGTGACACACAAAACCAGCCAGAACACCAACTGTGAACATTCTGAGCAGACTTTTTAAGAAGTCATATTATAGACACCTGAATAACTTCTGTGTGATCATATGAACTTGGAGAAGAGAAGATGCTAATCACTCACAAATGGCAAAGGCAAGTTGATATCAGGATGTAAGCCATGCTTTCTCATAATCAATTTGAATACAAATATCTCAAAATAAATAATACATTTTCCTGAAAAAGACATAAAACATTTTTTTTTCTTTAAGTAAACTTTAGATTCTTGGTCAAATCTTTTTTCATTTCTATTTTGTCTGTCTGTCTAGCCGAATGTTAGCATCATCTCAAAAAATATTAAATTAAATACTACAAAACTGCCCCCAAGATTGAGTCCATCAATATTTCAACATGGATGGGGAAGGGGCTCACGAGGCCTCTTCCTTCCTGAGGGATGGACTGTTGGCAGTTACTGGCTTCAGGGAGAGGTGTTACTTTCTCCAGTGCTGTAACCACCGGTAAGTTGCACATAATAAATAACAAATAACCTTCCTTCCCTTAGGCAAGAAACTCTAAATTAAGTGGATTACCTACACAAAGATCTGAAACAAGTACAAGGGCTACTTGCTGAAAGAAGAGGAGTTTCACTGGGAGATGGGGAAGTGATAGGAGAGAAAAATAAAAGGTTAAGAAGCAATTAAAAGTTATCATTTGCACATATGAAATTATCAAAGAATAATGAATACTCTTCTAGGAGTCTGCAGGCAGAGTTACTTATGGATGAGGCTGGGCTTCAATGCTTAGCTCCTTCCCCACTCCACCCCAAAATTCTCTGAACGCCATTCTTTAGCATATATCTAGGGTACATCAAGAGTTAAGGTGATTTTATGTAAAAGTGACAGTTATGGAGTCACTGTCAGAACAACTGGTTCTCTTCATCAGTTGCAGTAATAGATTGTCTGATATTTTATTATGTTGTGTTATGTCTCTTAAGTATTTGTAAACTATCCTCACTAGCTTCCAGTGAGAAATGGAGAAATTTAAATATTCATGTTACGGTTTGCATATTGGGTCCCTAAGACTATAAATGGATCATTCAAAGACAAAACCAATTCACGGAATTCAAACTATAAAACTGTTTCCTTCTACCCAGCATTGGTGCCATATGCCTTTCATTCACAGCAGACGCAGGCAGATCTCTTGTGAGTTAGAGGCCAACCTGGTCTACAGAGCAAGTTCCAGGACAGCCAGACTACCCAGAGAAACCCTGTCTTGAAAAACAAACAACAACAAAAACCCTGTTTCCTCCTATTTCTCAAGTAAAAGACTGAAAAGTGCCATGTGTGATTTCCTAACTAATCTTATCTTAAAAAAAACACTAAAGCAACCTAGAGCAGAGACCTTAAATTCTGTCCCATTTTATAAATAGGGAAAAATAAGACCTGGACTTTTATGAGTTGACCAAGTTCCTAGAGAAATAAAAACCACTATACAACCAAAGTCTCCGAGATGTTAAAGTCACAAACTACCAGGCCTGGTAGCAGATTCCTGTATTGCCCTCATTGGAGGGGCAGAGACAAGAGGGTCCTGACTTTAAGGCAAGCCTGTGCTATGCAGAGTCTGTCTCAAACAATGACAAAAGTGCACAGAACACCACATTTAAACTCTGCGATTCATTTGTACAGACAGAGCAAATGCAGAGACCATTGTTATATTTCATTTTTAGAAAGCCTGATATTGTACCTTTTTCATGCATTCACCAAAATCAAAATATATTTTCTGGATCACGTTTCATCTCCAGTGTTGGAGTTGAATTTGTTCTCTAACAACTCACAGCACTCATTTCTATAGGGAACAAAAAAGTGATATGAAGTGAGCTATTTATTGAGGTCAATCACTTAACTTCTTGTACTATTCTGAGATAACTAGGCTAATAATGCCTTTTTAAAGTATGTCCTTTACAAGCTGCTTCTGTCCTTTTGTAGAAATAGTGTTGGTGATGCAGTAATGACAATTTGAAGAATTTGCTCAAAGGTGGATAAATGCCAAGAATTCAGGTATTATCTGAAATTTCCCTTACAGTAATTTGCTACACTTTTTTAAAGAATTGTAGTGCTTGTAAACACACATTGTAGTAATAAAGGGTCTCACATATGAATGACTGATATGAAATATATTTACAAAATCTGTTCATACTAGTTTCCAGGCCTTGGCTGGCCTTCAGCTCAACTCTTTTCCAGGGTATCTTCCAATGTATTGAGAATCTCACTTCTGGATTTTTTTCCTTAAGATTTATTTATTTTATGTATATAAATACACTATGTTCAAACGCACCAGTAGAAGGAATTGGATTCCATTACAGAAGGTTGTGAGCCACCATGTGATTGCTGGGAATTGAACCCAGGTCCTCTGGAAGAGCAGTCAGTGCTCTTAATTGCTGAGCCATCTCTCCAGTCCACTTCTGAATTTCTTAATAGCTGAGTAAAATATACAAAAGAACACAAAAGTATCAAATAACACTATTATACCATACTGAGAACATTTTTTTAAAGGCATATTTTCCTCTTCTCTCACAACAATCACACAAAATGCAGACCTGGAAGTTAAGTACAGCAGTGATTAGCGAGTTCACAGCCAACATTTTCATTTGTGAGTCAATATATATTTGATGGTGATGTATATTTAGCCAGCATATCATCTAAAAATAGAAATGTAAACACATATATGACTTCAGAGTGGTAAAAAGGCAGTCAGGTCCAAATTCACATCATAATTGTTAACCTGGCTAAGTTTGACCTCAAATGCACAAGGAATGTTTCTAGAAGGATTAAATATATAAATAAATATTTCTTAGCAAAAAAAATGAAAAAGTTTTAATTGATAGGAAAATGACATTTTTGCATTGTTGAATTTCTCGTTTGATTATATTACTAATAAGGGAGGATAGGCTTTTTAAATGACTTATTTATTAATTTAATTACATTAAATTTATTACATTTTAAATTAATTTATTATATTCATGTTATACTATGAAAATAATATTAAATGAAAGTGAGTTAGAGAATTTCTGTTTTGTTTTGTTTTTTGAGGCAGGAACTCTCTATGTAGTGTTGGCTGTCCTGGGACTATGTAAATCAGGCAGACCTCAAACTCACAGAGATCATCCTGCTTCTGCCTCTGCCTCTGCCTCTGCCTCTGCCTCTGCCTCCGCCTCCGCCTCCGCCTCCGCCTCTGCCTCTGCCTCTGCCAGACAACTGGTGCTATCAGCAATGTATTTGGCTGGGCAACTGCAGTGGTTCAAGAAGCTTAGAAATGGTGAGAGCCTTAAAGAAGAAGAGCAAAGCTGCCGCTGTTAACAAACACCAGCTGGGGGCAATTCCAGCTGCTGATCCTCTTTCAGCTACAAGCAAAGTTGCTAAAGAACTCAGCATGCAAGTAATGGGCTATGGTTTACCCACGCCTTCAATGCCAGCACTCTGACTTCCAGGCCACCCTGGTCTACAAAGTGAGTTCCAGGACAGCCAAGGCTACACATAAAACACTGTCTTGGAATAACAAACAAAACAAAACAAAAACTCAACATAAACCAAGCCATGTAGTTCAACATTTGAAGCAAACTGGAAAGATGAAGCAGTGGTGCCTCATGAGCTGATGAAAAAAGTTTTAAATCACCCTTTTTAACTATTATCCTTGCTTACTCTACACAATAAAAAAAATGAATTATTTCCTTTTTTAAAGTATTTGTTGATCCTTTGTGAATTTCACATCATGCACTCCTATCCCACTCATCTCCCCATCCCTTCCTTCATATCTGCCCTCTGCCCATGTAAACTCCCCCAAAAAGAAAATAGAAAAGAATTAAAAAGAAGTAAAACAAAACAAACTAAAACCATGTCATAGTGGAAGCAGTCGTGTGTCACAGTGTGTACCACATTATACCCTTTATCCACATACATTTACAGGCAGATGAGTCTCTGGCCTGGTTTCTGGCTTCTGCCACCCTATCAATACTGGATCCTCATTGGGACGACTCTCCAAAACCCTGTTGTTGCCCTGAGCCATGGAGATCCCACAGCTTTGGATCTGCAGGACCAGCCCCTTCACGTGCTCCAACAGTTCACAGATGGGGTACATGTTGGAATGAGCCAACTCGAAGCCGTGGAGCTGGTAGCTAAGTTGGTCAACTCATCAGCTCTCCTGCATCCCTGCCACCAGGGTGAGCTCTCCAGCACTGCCCAACTGGCTCACCCATGCCTTTGCCACCAGGGTCAACCCTATCCCGCTCCCTAGCCGAGGTGCAGGACCCATCTCCCAGTCACTTCAGCCAGTGAGGGGCAAAGGCAGCTCTTCCTGCTCTCCTTACTCTGAGTCCAGCTCTCCCATTCACAGCAGACAGGGAGGGGCAAAGGAGGAGAGGAGGGATAAGGGAGGGGAAGGCATCTCTCCCTAAATTCATTTCTTGATTGTGATTTGCAACACAATGTCAACTGCTTACTGTGTTAGTCAGGGTTTCTATTCCTGCACAAACATCACGACCAAGAAGCAAGTTGAGGAGGAAAAGGTTTATTCAGCTTACACTTTCCATATTGCTGTTCATCACCAAAGGAAGACAGGACTGGAATTCAAGCAGGTCAGAAAGCAGGAGCTGATTCAGACACCATGAAGGGATGTTACTGGCTTGCGTCCCCTGGCTTGCTCAGCTTGCTTTCTTATAGAACCCAAACTGCCAGCCCAGAGATGGCACCACCCACAATAGGTCCTCCCACCCTTGATCACTAATTGTGAAAATAAATGCCTTACAGCTGGATCTCATGGAAGCATTTCCTGAAAAGAGGCTCCTTTCTCTGTGATAACTCCAGCTTGTGTCAAAACCAGCCAGTATACTTACGGACCAAGAAGGCCTTCCAAGAACCAAACTTGCACCCCAAACACTAGTAACAGTCACTGGTGAGTGGCCTGCAGCAAATCTGAAATGTTACAGATTTCTGAATCCCTATGAAACTATAACACCTCGGAAGCTCAGTAAGCAACTTGATGTGATACACTGAGAACTAGAGTACCTGCACAACACTGATGGGCAGAAAGTGTCCATTAGATACAACCACGCCTGACTACACATCGAACTACCAACACTTCCAAAGCTGGATGAACTAACTGGACTACTCAGCTTTGCCTCATTCTCCATATTCACCTGACCTCTAGCCAGTCTTCTACCTGTTCTTTAAGGACCTTACCAAACTTCTGCAGGAATAACGCTTCCACAACCAGAAGGGTGAAGAAAATGCTTTCCAAGAATTCATCAAATCTTGAAGCATGGACTCTAAGCTACAGTATTAAACATACATTATCTCAGTGGCAAAGAGGGGTTGATTTTAATGATTCCCTTTTTTGAGTGATAACGGTGTATTTAGGCCTGGTTTCAATGATTTAAAATCAATGGTCTGCTCAAGAAGAAGGAAGACTTAAGTGAGGGTACTATGGTTCCTCTGAGAAAGGGAACAAAATACTAACAGGAGCAAAAGGGAGGCAATGTGTGGAGCAGAGTCTGAAGCAAAGGCCACCCAGTGAGTACCCTCCCTGGGGATTCATCCTATAAACAGTCACCAAACCCCAACACTACGATGAGAAACGTGTACCAAAAGGAGCATGCCATGGCTGTCTCCAGAGGGGCCCTGTCAGAGCCTTATAAATACAGAGGCAGAAACTAGCAACCAAGTATTGAACTGAGCTTGAGGTCCCCAACAGAAGATCTGGAGGGTGGTCCAGAGGAGCTGAAGGGGTTTATAACCCCATGGGAAGGACAATGACTTCAGACACCCAGACACCCCAAGACTCCCAGGGACTGAACCATCAACCAAGGAGTATACATGATTCCAGCCAAAAATATGGCAGAGGAATGCCTTGTTGGGCATCAGTGGGAGGAGTGGTCTTTAGTCAGGTAAAGGCGCAATAGAGGCCACAACAAAGGGAAACGGACGGTGGGGGGGGGGAGGTTGGGAGGGAGGTGGGACTGTGTAGGGTAGAGGAGCATATACATGGAGGCAGGGGGAGGGAGGAGAGGTAGGGAATCGTTGGGAAGGGGGGCTTTTGGGAGGGGGGAAATTAGGAAAGGTCTTACCATTGGCAGTGTAAATGAAGAAGATACTCAATTAAAAAAAATCAATGGTCTGAAACTATAATTCCTTTTGCTACTGTGTTTTCTATTTTATTTCTCCCATAAAACGTATTCTATGTATATTCTTCTATATGTTAAGTTTTTAATATATACCATGAAATTTCTATTTTTGTGAGCACAAATAATGACAAGTGAGAACCCTGAACTCATCACTCCAGTTTCAAGTATAAAGAGAACAGTTTTAGTCTCTTTTTGTTATTGTTACTCTGAGAAGGATGAGGAAAAAAACAATAGATTTTAGCTTCTCCATCCTTCTTGGCTTCTATAGTCATGATACTCCCCATATGTTTCTTTAAAAGTTCAGTCTTTCTTTCTTTCTTAGCTTTAATTTATGGCCACGATGCACCATTCAGACATTCGCCACATATTGGTAAGTCTTTAATTTTCGTGTTCTGAAGCAAGATGCCAAATGTTTCTCCTAACAATTCCCATTCAAGAGTTACAGAACAAAGCAAATCACAGGAGGCCACTCTAGGAAGAAACCTCTTTATCTCAACTTAAAATTCTACAAGTCAACAAAATTCACAGTTTATACTGATATTCCTTGTTCATTTTATTGGATATCAGTACATACCAGATATTAGCTCTCTATCGGATCTTTACCAATCCTACATCCAATAGAGGGCTAATATCCGATATGTACTGAAATTCCTACACTCCTTTCCCCTGTAACTAACAGCTTTCTTTTTTCCTGGAGCTTGCATTGTTAAAATAAACAGCAAATGATAGCCCACCTGAAAGGAGATGTGCAATTAGAGATCTGTGGTGAAAAGCAGCGTCCTTCCAACACTCCTCTCCATCTGTTGGGCCACACCTCTCCTCTGACCTCTGAATAGGAAAGTAACCCAATCATATCACAGGACAGAGCTTATTATGCTGCTTATCCTGGAGGACCTGTTCAGTGTGAATTTGGTTAATTTCCATAATCAGTCTAATCTGATTTTTTTCACATTTGCTGGTTACGATATAATAGTCAGTGATGGGATTGACTGTAAGACCATCTGTTCACCATTCAAAAGCCTAGACGTAGAAGACAAGAGTTGGTGCAAAGCAAATGAGGACTGGCCCTCTGCGAAAGGAGGGAGCAGCCATCATCCTCAAAAATGTGCAAAAAATTTATCAATACTTATTTATTATATAATATATACACATAATAATGTAATAATAATTCCTTCCACTATATTTCTAAGAGAATAAAAAGAATGCCCACCTTGTCAGGGAGGGGATAATATTGTCTTTCTTTTTTTCTTTAAGTAAGTAAATTAGGACTGAGAGAAAGAGTGAATGAATAACAGTGGATCTGTTGTACTGTGCTTTCACGATTATACAGTTTATTTTCTTCCATTCTTGGAATGCAGTCAGAGAGGAGGTAGAAGATCAGCTGGATTTTCAGTAGAGAGAAAGTGGTGTTACGCTTTAACCTGAGCACACAGACACATTTTGAAAGAATTACAGGAAACAGCTGCAGTCTAGGGTCTCAATAAAGGGATGCAGGGATTCCGTGTGACCCGGCATTCAGTGTCTCCAGTGGTCACCCAGTTCCCTTTGTTTCTCACACATTTGCTGTGCTGGGAATGTTCCCTTAGCTTTTCAGATTTCGCTAAGATCTGTCACTCCAACTTTGGGAGTCCAGCTACTATGGCAGCCTGAAGAGGAGACTGAGGAGTGCCAGTTGTCTCCTGTGTCTTTCACGCTATAAATGAAGCTTCTCTCTATAACAGATTGACTTGTGGGGCTAGGGACATTATGGTTTTTGTTTGTTTGTTTGTTTTGGGGTTTTTGGGGGGGTTTTTGGGGGTTTTTTTTTTGGTTTTTGTTTTGTTTTGTTTTGTTTTGTTTTGTTTTTGTTTTTGTTTTTTGTTTTTTAAGACAGGTTTTCTCTGTATAGCTCTGGCTGTCCTGGAACTCACTCTGTAGACCAGGCTGGACTCGAACACAGAAATCCGCCTGCCTCTGCCTCCCAAGTGCTGGGATTACAGGCATGCGCCACCATGCCCGGCTGCTAGGGACATTATGAATTGAATATAAAAATGCCTTCCAAGCTTTTTTGGCACAGGGACAACAGAGGGGTAAGATGTAGCTGCTAGAGATTCCCTGTATCATGGCAGAACCACAGGGATTCACCACCAGAATCAGATTTTATTAAGGTTTACAAGATTGTTGTGCCCAGAGATTGAGTTACCATTGTTCCTGGGGGGAAAAATGCCTTCCAAGATTCTCTTGAAAATGAGAACTTCAGACTAACTTGCAAGGGGCATGGCCTTCCTTCTCTCTGGAACTCAGGTCCTATAACAGCATTCACTGATTTAAAGGGGGTGAGAGTGAGGATTTAGACTTTGAACATAATTTCCAGATGGCTGGAATAAAGCAGTATTTATAGCCATAACCTATCCCTGACACATCCAGCAAAATCCCCTTGTTCCATATGAAGGACAATGAATAACATTTATTTATTGTGTAGATCTGAACTCCTGGTCAATTCTTAAATTTAGTTTTTATCAGAAGATGTTTGTTTTTCTGAGACAGGATGTCTCTGTGCAGCCCTTGCGGTCCTGGCCCGGAACTCAGAGATCTGCCTGCCTCTGCCTGCAAGTGCTGGAGACAAAGGCATGCACCTTCACCCATCAGGAAGACTTTAGTTTTAAATCTGAAGATTTTTCTGTTTGCTTTAATCTAAGACTTGGATCCCAAAGAAAGGAAGAACACCAGAGATTATTTCTGCAGCCAGATCTCTGGATATTTAATAATAAAAATAGGGCCAACAAAATGTCTCAGTGGAAAAAGACAGTCCCTGCCAGACCTGAATTTGATCCCAGAAGCTAAGTAAAGGTGTTTCAGAGATCCCAAAAGCCTAGACTCGTTCTGAACAAGGTAAAGAATGAAACTCAAATCAATACCATCTTTGCAGGCACTGGAAAACTTCCAGAGTCTGAGCTCATGATCTATTCTTCTTACATATTAGGCATAGTAAAACTTTGGGAAGGCCACTCTCTCGGTTCCCTTAGGCACAGACACCCCTTGCCCAACTACAGACTATGCTTGTCAGAAGATCAGTTAGGCTGCCCACCTACAGAAGTTCCCCACTCTTTCACTCCCAATAAACCCAATCCTCAGCTGTCTCGTCCCCATTCCTTGTGGTGTCCCAGCCCCAACTCTGGCAGATATGCCCTACCCAAATACAGGCCACGCTTGCCAGAAAACCAGGTAGGTTGCCCACTGAGAGAACTACTCCACTCTCTCAGCAACCCCCTCCTCATTGCCATATCCTAGCCACCAACTCAAGCAGAGACTCCCTGCTGGACCAGAGGCCACACCAGTCACCAGAATTCCAAGTAGGCCCACACCATGAGAGGAAACCTATGCCCAACACTGCTTGGATGGCCAGGAAGTGGAACCTGGGTAGCCAGAGGCCTAGATTAAAACCAAATGGGATGGGGGGGGGGGAGTCAGTGAAATGATTCTTAATGATATTCTACTATACTCATAGATCTAGGCCTGATAGTCATCAGAGAATCCAGCAGATTATGGGAGCGGACACAGATATCCACAGCCATATATTAGGTAGAGCTTGAGGGACCCCAAGGAAGAAGGGGAGGAAGAACTGTAGGAGCCAGAGCGGTCAAGGACACCAAGAGAACACAACCCACAGAATCAACTAAGCAGGGCCCATATGGGCTCACAGAGACTGAAAGAACAGTCACAGAGCCTGTGTTGTAATTGTTTAGCTTGAACGTTTTTTGTTTGTTGGTTGTTTGGTTGGTTGGTTGGTTGGTTGGTTGGTTGGTTGGTTTTTTGAGGCAGGGTTTCTCTGTAGTACTGGCTGTCCTGGAACTCACTCTGTAGACCAGGCTGGCCTTGAACTCAGAGATTCAGCTGCCTCTGCCTCCTAAGTGCTGGGATCAAAGCCATGTGCCACCACCGCCCAGTTACCTTGGAGTTTTAATGAGACTCCTAACAGTGGAGTATCTCTGACTCCTTTACCCACACTTGGGGCCCTCTTCTTCCTCTTGGATTGCCTCATCTAGCCTGGATATGAGTCTTTCTAACTAGTCTTATTACATCTTATTATGCTGTGTTCAGTTAATATTCCTGGGAAGCCTGCTCTTTTCTGAAGAGAAATGGAAGAACAGTGGATCTGGAAGAGAGGGGAGGTGTCTTAGTCGGGGTTTCTATTCCTGCACAAACATCATGACCAAGAAGCAAGTTGGGGAGGAAAGGGTTTATTCAGCTTACACTTCTGTGTTGCTGTTCATCACAAAAGGAAGTCAGGACTGGAACTCAAGCAGGTTAGGAAGCAGGAGCTGATGCAGAGGCCATGGAGAGATGTTCCTTACTGGCTTGCTTCCCCTGGCTTGCTCAGCCTGCTCTCTTATAGAACCCAAGAATACCAGCCCAGAGATGGTACCACCCACAAGGGGCCTTCCCCCCCTTGATCACTAATCAAATGTCCCACAGCTGGATCTCATGGAGGCACTTCCCAACTGAAGCTCCTTTCTCTGTGATAATGCCAGCCTGTGTCAAGTTGACACACAAAACCAACCAGTACAGGAGGTAAACAGGTGGGAGACTGGGAGGGGAAAATGGAGGGGCAAGTGCAGTTGGGAAGTAATGTATGAGAGAAGATTAAATTTAAAAAGAAGAGAAAAAAGCAACTTGGGGAAGGAGTTTCCATGTGACAATTATCACAACAAAGTTTTAGTCATAGCCACACAGAAACTCCCTGGCAAGACAGCAAGGCACCTGTGACCTTTACAGTAAGAAGGTATTCTTGAAGCCAACCTGGTCTACAAGGCAAGTTCTAGGACAGTCAAGGTTATAAAGAGAAACCCTGTCTCAAAAATACTGACCTCTCACCACACCCTAAAAACAGAATGAGTTCTATTCACCGACAGAGCTCAGGCTAGGGCCTAGAAGGATCCATGGTAAACACAAGGAGAGATTCTCTTGGAGGATAGAAGGCTCATGGGGGTAGGGGGCTCCTTCATAGGAATGGATTCTACTCACTGAGGGACAACGGTCTGGATTAGGGCCTAAACAATGTTCAGGATATTGAGAGGAGTCAGATGGAGGCTGGACCCTCATGATCGATCACCAGGTGGTTCGATCACTTTCACTCTGTCATTCCAGGTGGCCAGGAGTCATTCTTGTCCTTCCTTTGAAAATAATAGGTCCATGTGATCCACAGTCCTGGTTTTCCCAATGCTCACTCTAATCTGTGCCTTCGTACAAAGGTGGAATGGGAAACCTGACTTCACAGAGTTATTCTCTGACATCTACACGCGTGCCGTGGCAAGCTTGTGAGTACACGTGCACACACGCAAACAACAACAATGAAGTTTAAAGGATAAAAAATGCAAAAAGAATTCTGCTCAGCTGAAAAGAAAAAAGAATGGAATTTAGTCACGTTAACTTCTCTTGTAACTGCACCATCTAAAAGCAGGATTTTTTTGTCAATGAAAGATAAATACTCATGTGTCAGCAACTATAGAAGCCAGGACTGTTAACCCAGGTAAAACTCAGTCTCTACTAGGCTTCCTTCTGGGACACGTTACCTCTAGTACTGACGTGAGTTCTTCCTCGGGCTTTGGGGCGGGGGATTTTTGTTCTTTCTACATACTTTCCACATGTTATCCCTCAGAGGCTTCCAAATAATTTAAATGGCTTTCAAACAGTTTAAATTAAGCATCTTCAAGAGAGAAGAGTTTAATCTTCTCTAATTATCTGACCTGATTCTGAACTGTGAAAGTTAAATGATGCTAATTAGAAGGACAGGGTGGGAATGGAAGGGGCGGGGAAAGGCTTTGTTTGCCACACACTCTCCATTAGTCCCTTTCCTATAAATACTTTCCCTTCCACAAGGAATCCTCAAAGGTTGGGAATTTCTTTTTTTTTTTTTTTTTAATCCTTCTCTGAGTAGTGAGCTTGATCCAACCAGACCTTTCCCATTGTATACGATGCTCAATAAATAAATAGAAAAGGTATCAATTCTTTACAACATCATGGCAGGTTCTTCAATGTGTAAACAGGTTTATAAAGGAAATATCATGAATGGGTATGCTTGTTTTCTGTTAGTTCACAACAAATCACTTGAAATCTCAACAGCTCAAGACAATAAACATTTATTACCTCAACCATTTCCTGAAGCTTGGGAATCTAAAAATGGTGTACACAATGCTCCTGTCCAAAGGTCCATACAAGACTTCAGTCAAGCTACAGACTTTGAGATAAATCTTTCTCTTACATTTCCTCTGGAGACATTTCCAGAATGGGCCACACATAGGCTGTTGCCAGGAGACCTCAACTCCCCAATTACCGACTGCTTGACTATCCTTAAGACATGAATGCTATCTCTCGATAGTAAGAGAACAAAAGAGAGGGACAATGTGGCTGACTGTCTAGCTCTAAAAGTTATGTGATGTCATTTTTGCATCTTTTCATCATTTCAAGCAAGTTAACTAGTCCAACGTTCACTGAGGGCAAAATGTAAGCCTCACCTTTGGAATTGTGGGCACATTTTTAAATTCACACAGAGTAGACTCAACATGTAAATCACTGTCTGGGCTGTTTCATACACAATGTCTGAAATCCAGGGGCTGTGGGCATAGTTCAGTACCAGAATGTTTACCTAGTGTGCATGAGACCCTGAGTTCAATGTTCAAAACCAGAAAGGAGGGAGATAGAATAAGAGGATGAAGTAGCATTATAAGGAACTGACATCCACTGATAACCACCATTGACCAGAGCTAAGTGAACTGAGGAACACACACAACAGTGACCTCTGGTCTACACACACACACACACACACACACACACACACACACATGCATATATACATACACATACCTACCCATCACATACACAGACATATGCCCCTTGTGGAGGCTGTTGGGGAGAATCTGCAGAGGGTTTTCTTGTGCTTTATTTCACTTTATTTTGGTCTTTGCCAGCTTCCAGCATGGACTTCTAGCTCTTAGCATGTGGTCTTCCCTCCCAGCATCTTCTCTGTCATCTTCCTCTTTATAGGAATCAGGTGATTGTGTCACATTCACTCAGATAACACTCCCTCTTTAAAAGCTGTAACTCAGTCCTCTCCAAGGCTCCCTTGATCATTCAAAGCAACATACTCACAGATTCCAAGAGTCACTGTCTGGATCTGTTTAAGGAAAGTCAGTTACTTTCAGAAGGATATTGGTGGTAACTTATTGAAGGAAAGATCCTGATATACCTTGTTAATGCCAAAAGGAAAAAAATATTTATCTTCATTACTAATTGTTTAAAACAACTGTTATTTTATGTACTAAGATCGTATTTGACCATCTTTTCCCCAGTGAAATCCTATTGACCTGTTAAATCATACCTGTTTGCAGTATCTTATTACATTTAAACCACTGAATCAACCAGAATTGAATATATAATGTATATATATGTCATATATTTATGGCTCTCAAAAATGTTAGTTTCTTTCATTAGTGCTACAACCCCACACTTTTATCTCCACCACCTACCGCAAGAACATTGAGAAATATTCTTTTGAAATTATGAGATCTGCCTAAGCAAGTCCTTTCTAAGACTGGAAAATAGAATGGTGATACTTAAGACCCAATGCACTTTTGTCCTCCATGTCCACCCCACATGTGTGTGACCATGTGCCCAGGTCAGCTTTTTAAAACTCTGTGAAAGTGTGAAGGACACAGCATATGCACCTGTCACATCCAGAGAACTTCAAAATGAGCTGTGTTCTGTGAGAGACATGTTTTTATGCATTGTTGGTCGGCACATGCTTCATTTTGAGAAGGTAAATATTATCCTTGCTTCTAAAATAAACAGTGGCACAACATATTTTTAGAAATGTAAATAGGCTTGAGTACAGAATGCCGGGAGTGGCCTGGTTCCCTCCTTTCAACAACAAAACTCAAGAAAACGATAACATGTCAGAAGAGAATGAAGTATGTAAGTTAAATAAACAACTTCAAGGTGTATGTTATATAACACAACTTAAAAGAGGTAATTTCACATATTGAATAAAATCAGAATCAGTAGGTTCATTAGAATATTGAACAAATGGTCATTAGGTATTAATTATGTACCAGGTACTGTCTTTGTAAGTCATGAACTACATTTATGAACTATTTGTATTAACTTATTTAAAAAGTAAATTGTAAAATGCCAGGCAGTAATGATACATCATAGTTCTAAAAGATCATGTCAATCATACAGATAGGGAAAGATCAGAAGTTATAGAGGAATGGTTCGCTATAAAACTGAATCTCAGAGCCATTCAAAAGATGTGTGTAAGACAGCCTGTGATGTTTTGAGAAAGAGGGCCCAGGTGGTGGGAAAAACAATGTCAAGATCTCCAGGCAAGTAGCCCTGACCTATTTAAAAGATCAAGAAATGCAAGTTGATCCATCACCAAGTAGGGGTAAGTTAAAGTGCATTAGGCAAGCGTTTGGCCTGTATGGACTTCTAAGTCATTGATAACTCTTGGCTTTTGCCAGGGGATTTGAAAGGCATTGATTATGGAACTAAAATGACTGGATTTGCTTTTCAAATAGATTGAAATCTGCTGTATGGGAATGAAAGTTGTGGGGAGGGGATATCAAGGCAGATGACTAGGAAACTTCTGCTATAGTCTAGACCAGAAACAGCAATTACTGTAGTGAGTTGGCAACTGTGGAAATCACAAAAAGCAGTTCTGCTTCAGGGCTGGAGAGATGACTCAGAGCACTAGCTGCTCTTCCAAGAACCCAGGTTCAAATCCCAGCACCTCCACGGCAGTTCACAACTCCACCTGCAGGGATCCCAACTGCTTTTTCTGGCTTCTGCAGACAGGCATAAGGCACTCACATGGGCCACAGATATACACACAGGCAAAACATCCATGTGCATTAAAGAATTTAAAAATTAATTGATTAAATAAAATGCATTGATAAAAAATGATTTGTTCAATTAAGAACATAATTTAAAGTAGGCCCAAAATTCTTACTATCGGTGGACTGTCCTCAGCTAAGGGAGAGAAGAAAAGTTAAAGATGTTGCCAGCTAGAGGCCAGACTGAAAATGTGGAGTAAACAGATTCATACGTGGCTTAAAGAAGAGCAACAGCAAGAGGCGAGATACTTAAGGTCAGAAACTGGATGAACCCAGCTAGCAAGTACAGCTAAAACAGAACTGACCCAAGACACAGACGTTGGAATTAGCAGAAATTAGAGTCCCGGTGCCCTAAGAAACAAACAGGGAGCTGTTTTGTTTTGTTTTGTTTTGTTTCTCCCTTTGTGGAAAGGCCTGGTAAACACAGTGGGAAGACCAGCGTAGTTAGGGAGAAGATAAGAGGGGCTAGCTTAGGTCTGACTCTGACAGGCTTGGGTAAAAAGGACTCCTAGCCATAATCACTTGTTTGAAGTATCATTTTCTCGAAGGGAAATCATCATTGTTAAAGATACAAAAACAACCTCAGGTTCCAAATAAAATTAAAATGTTGAATATAATGGCTGATGGTTATAAAAACTGCAGGGTGTGGAGTGCTCGGTTAGTTTTCTGAGTACCTGGCTTCTCTGGGTGAGCTACCATGTAGGGCGTTAGCTTTCAAGTGATTAATAAATATGTCTGAGCTTTGGTACTCAGTGTATTCATTGTAAAAAATTAAGATGGCCCACTAAAGTGGTGCCTCCTGATGCATTATGGCACCGTCTTACAAAAACAACACACACACACACACACACACACACTTGAAAAATAAGTCTTTAAAACACGTTAAATTTTAAGTAATCTGTAAGCCAACTGGAAAATATTCAAACAGTATTCATGAATTTTGTATTTTCTAAAGCTAAATACTGAACTCAGATCCTAGTTCATAGACTCGGCCACTAACCTGCACTCCTTGCCCTTTTCCCCTTTGAAACAGAGATAATATTTAATTAACAACAACCTGCTAATCTTTTCTTCCTTTGCTGAATTCAAAGCTCCCTTTAAGACCCTGCCAAGAACTGGCAGTTGCAGTGAATTTAAAAATGCATTACTTTTTTTTTTTTAAGCTGCATTTGTTTTAAAATATAATCACAGTAAATGCTTTCGAATGCTGGACTTCGAAAGGTTATTCAGACTTTAATAGCTTTCTGACTTCACCAAAATGAGCGTTATAAACGCCCCCACACAATCTTGTAGAAGCCTAAATGTCTCGGAAGAGTTCGAGGAGGTTGTGTAAGTCAGATGCTTAATGTAGTAGTCATTTTGAAAATTTTTACATTGATGTATTCATTCGTATGTGTTTCCTAATATTTTGCTAGACCTTGCATGCAAACAAAATATCTCTTTTCCAGAAAATATAAGGCTCTAACACAGGCACGGTGTGTTGACTTCCCTTGGTCCCAGAATGACTCTGCAGTGACAGCAGTATTTTTTTAAGAGACTCTGGGTGTGGCAGGAGAGCCTGCCATCCTTTGATAAAGAAGTTCTAAGTGAGAGATAAAATACATTTCTTTTTCATTCACTACTTTTATGGAACCCAAGTAGGATTACCATTTCTCTTGAGATTCAAAATAGAAAATTAGAATTGCCAATATGTTTGAATTCAGAAAGCAACACACGTGGAAGAAATAGGAAGTAAGACAAAGAACAGTTATCCTGCGCTGGGACCTTGTACCTCCTTCAGCAACTGTAATGCAGATCTCTGTCTTTTTCTCCTTCCCCAGGGCGGTTTCTGGAGGCCCAGGGGCCATATGCAGAAAAAATGTATGTCCTTGTTTTCCTTTTCCCCTTGGATTCTCACTCCCTTGTTTGCTTACGGAAAACGTGGTCTGCCTTATTCAGGGCATGGGGTGTTCCTGGACTGTCCTACCACTGCCCTCCGCTGCATGGTTCAAGTTCAGATCAAACTATAGAACTGTGTTTTCTCGGGTGACGGACAGAATATCCACATCAGCATCAACCTACATCACTGAACATGCCAGCTCCGGACAGCCTGACTCCAGCAAACCCTCCTTTGCACTCAACTCTAGCACTACAGGCACTACTTTCCTGTGACCTCTGTCATCGGCCGTGACTTCAAAGAAAGATAAAAACTGAGCAGGGTGATGGAAAAGAATTTGCAGTTTCTCAAAAGGGAGGTGGCAGCATATGCCAAAACAAGGGCATCCTGAAAGGCTGGATGGATCGTTTTTTCCCAGCCTGATTCCCCGGGGCACCATTGCGGGATCTCGGGCAACTTTACTACACTCTCCCACCTACCTGGAGGGATGTGAGCCCTTTCTTCTAGACTCTCAGCTGAGAAGCTAAACAAACAAACGAGCAAACAAAACCTAAATGTTTTTTTAGTTTCTGGACCATTGACAAGTAGCAATGTATGCATTTATGAGAGCCTATCTGAAATGTGTATACAGTCTGAAATAGCTTAGAGGGGTCTCATGAGCACATCGATCCCCTCAAATGCTCATAATTCTTTGCTGCTGTTTAACTGAAATGTTGGATATTTTCACCAATCACCCTACCAACCCATCAGCCCTGGCTTTTGTGAAAAAAGTAAGAACCTGGGGTAACGGTTGTTTTACTCTGACTTCTTTCACGTAGCATGATGTCCTCTGAGTTCTCAAGTTTTTGAAAATGATAGAGACTGAAAGGACTTTCAGCACCAAGATGAAAGGGCGTAAAAGGGGGGAGTATAGGGGGTTAAGTGAGTGTGGCTAGGTGGCGTGGGGAAGGTGTCCAGGCGGGCCCTTGCCTGGGCACCTCTGCCCCTGAGGGACCACACACACACAGTCATGGTATAGAATAGAGTTTATTCAGAGTAGGGGATGGAAGTTAGTGGTAGAGAGAGGTAGAGAGAGAGGGAGAGAGAGAGACAGAGAGAGAATAGAGAGAGTGAGAGAGTGGAGGTCAGCCATGACCACGTGGAGGCGGGAAGAGCCCCAGGGGCAGAGAGGTGAGAGAGTGTGGGAGAGCAAGAGAGCAAAGAGGAGGAGGAGGAGGAGGAGCAAGTAGCCCCTCTTATAGTGGGCCAGATCTCTGGGGCGGGGCATACCTGGCTATTGCCAGGTAGGTGTGGGGTGGAGCTTAGACAAAACCCCAACAGAGACTTCCTCCTTTTTGAGGCTAAGTAGTGATTATATACATATGTATATAATATGTATAATATATATATATATTAGTTGTCTGCTGGTGGACAATTATGTTCAATATATTACAGCTTAGACTGGCGATGTCCTCTCTGACTGGATTAAGAATTACCTTAACAATAGGCATCTAATGGAAAGAAGATTGTGCTCAGAGATATACCAGGTGGATAGACATCCTAGACCTGTCTATTAGAATTCATGCAACCTTAAACATACAAGTTTATGCTCTTACAGCTTGGGGGTGGGGGAAGAAGGTTGATGTTAAGTGATAGGAATGGGCAGGTCTCATCTACGCCTACGTTTGTTTATTCTTTTGGCAGATGTAAATGGTATGTGGAGAGGGAGTCTACTGTGCTGAGAGGCCTGTGGTGGGATGAGGTCCTGAATAGAAAGTCCCAGCAAAACGGAAGAATGTGTTTCACCTAGTGGGCGGTTTCTTCGCCTTCTCTCTAAGAAGTCACCATCAACGCAGCAGCAGTCATCAAACCAAGGTCCCTACCCTCCTGAGTGGACACTGGGGACTGAGGCGGATATTAGGAGGAGTACTGGGAATATGCTGGAGCACTGGATCAGGGAAAACCTTTCCATGGGTTTTAGTTTTTTGGTTTTTTGTTTTTAATTAAAATCCCCTAAGGAGGTAACTTTCTGTATTTATTCGTCTACAATCCCCTTCACATTTAAGAGTCAGAGAACATCACTGAGAGACAAAAAATTCTCAGACCAATGCCTTACATTTCCCATTGTGATATGATTAGGTTAGTCTTTATAAGCCTAGCTGGATACTGGAAAGTCTTTTGGAAATAAACGAGAGAGAGAGAGAGAGAGAGAGAGAGAGAGAGAGAGAGAGAGAGAGAGAGAGAGAGAGAGAACTCTTATTTTTCAGCCTGTTCTGCCCTGCTACTGAATTATCCCAAATTGGCCACAGTTTATTTGAAGCATCCTAAAATGGAAAAAAGGATAACAACAATAGTAATAATCTCCTAAAACGCATTTTAAAAACACACTGATAAATTAGATCTATTTCTAAAGTGAAGGTGAGAAGGGCGGGCCTAGGCAGATTCTCCGATAACACACCTACTGCATTTGTAAAACAATCCCTCTACCCCTTTTCTGGCCTCACCCTGCTTTTGACCCAGAGCAGTCTAACACCCAAGCAAGGCCAGATGGGCTTCCGCCCCCAACAGCCCAGGCTGCACTGGCCCCGGCTGGGACATTGTCTGGCTAATGGAATTCTGGAAAGAGGCCAGCGCCACAGCCAGCCTGTGTGTGGTAGGGTTTTTGTTTTGTTTTGGTGTGTTTTGTTTTCAGTGATCGCACACTTCAGTCTAAACTGAAGGTGGCATGGGGGTGGGGAAGCACTTAGAGGAGACTCGGACAGCGACATATGGATGAACTTTGCAAAGAGATAAGAAAAAGGCTCAGTCAACTGATAAGAAGAGAAAAATCATGGCAAAGATTTTAATTTGGTGTGAAATTAAATCTCATCACAGAATGCATAGACGGGAAAAGCCTAAAATCCTACCTCCCAAAGATGTGTCAACAAGCAAGGGGCAGGGCCCAGTATCAGTTGGTAAACTGCTCGAGGGCAAAGGGTTGGCTGTCAGGAAACCAGCTTAAGCAAAGGAAAGGGAGCGCTCTGGTCCGAGGATTTACAGGACTGTTTTTACCGGTGGGAGCTTTTGTTTTGCTTTTGATGCGAAGATACTTGCCTTGTCTTTTTCACAAGTACAAAAAGAAAAAAGAAAAGAAAAAAAGTAAAGTAAAAAGATAACATCTGGGGCAGCCCCCGCCCCTCCATGGCTCTCTTACAGAACGCTGCCTTCTTGGGTCCAGTCCTTGATCCTGCCTCAACTGCTGGACTGAAAAAGACGAGGGGAGGGCAATTAAGACGCTGAGCTCTGAAGCTTTTCCTCCAGGTAGTAAACTGGCATTGAAATATTCCACATTAACTCATCTGCTGGAATCCTCACGAAGCAAGCCAAAGGCACAGTGCTGCGTTTCAGGCACGTGCTATTCCTCACTGTCACCCTATGTTAATATACAGTCTAATTGAAACGTTTGCTTCCAGCATCTGGACAGGACTCATAAGATGCTAATATCAACCACCAAAGATTGTTGTCCTTGCTGGGCGGTGGTGGCGCATGCCTTTAATCCCAGCACTTGGGAGGCAGAGGCAGGTAGATTTCTGAGTAGGAGGTCAGCCTGGTCTACAGAGTGAGTTCCAGGACAGCCAGGGCTATGCAGAAAATCCCTGTCTGGGAAAAAAAAAAAAAAGATTATTGTCCCTAAATCCTCACTCTGCAGAAAATCTAAAATGTTCATAGGAAATAAGTCTTCAAAGATCAAAGAGTACACCAGACTCTTATAAAGAAGCTCAGATGCAAGATGTCCTGATGAATGCCAGTTTTTGGCCTGTACTTTTCCTTGGGGGGGGGGGGGGAGGGGGAGGGGCAGAAGCCTATGAAAAGCGCCTTTACAAAGGTGCTTCTAAACAACAACAACAACAACAAAAAACAAACAAATGAAAAAAAAGCAAAATCTCCTTAAACCCAATTCTGTGGGCTACACAGCATTAGGCAAGCAAGGCTGAACCTAATGACAGCATTAGGCAAGCAAAGTGTACCTAATGACAACGAAGGGCCTGATCCGTGAGACCTGTAAGTTCCTCCCCTAGTGATACAAAAGTAAATAAAAGAAGGAAATCAGACATAAGTAATATTAATCCCAAAGATTCGAGGAGAAAGACTACTAACCCAAATCAACGTGGCCTAATTAAGAAAAGCAAGCTTTTTCCTTGTACCTGGGCCACCTCCCACTAAGGCAAGAGGTTAACATTGGACATGAGGAAAACAAGGTGTTTGCAGCTTAGGGATAGGGAGTTTCCAGACAAAATACGAGACGGTACAGAAGCAGAGTAGTACAAGGTGGTAGCCACCCAGCAGTCAAATGGCTTTTTGAAACAAAGTTAAGGTTGCATGATGGCAACTTTCTGGAATGAAGACATGGAACAGGCAGTACAGAGTCATCTGTAGTTAAGGTTATAGGCAGGACACAGTCCAACCCTTG